>NC_079190.1:14811142-14833310 GCF_029499605.1 Hyla sarda | reverse complement strand
CTTAAACATTGGTCTGGGGCTTACATTCATTCTCAGGTCTGGGGCCTGTGGCCACTCTGGGGGGTCTGGTCCGGGGCCTGTGGCCACTCTGGGGGGTCTGGTCCGGGGCCTGTGGCCACTCTGGGGGTCTGGTCCGGGGCCTGTGGCCACTCTGGGGGGTCTGGTCCGGGGCCTGTGGCCACTCTGGGGGGGTCTGGTCCGGGGCCTGTGGCCACTCTGGGGGGGTCTGGTCCGGGGCCTGTGGCCACTCTGGGGGGTCTGGTCCGGGGCCTGTGGCCACTCTGGGGGGTCTTCTGGTCCGGGGCCTGTGGCCACTCTGGGGGGGTCTTCTGGTCCGGGGCCTGTGGCCACTCTGGGGGGTCTTCTGGTCCGGGGCCTGTGGCCACTCTGGGGGGTCTGGTCCGGGGCCTGTGGCCACTCTGGGGGGGTCTGGTCCGGGGCCTGTGGCCACTCTGGGGGGGTCTGGTCCGGGGCCTGTGGCCACTCTGGGGGGGTCTGGTCCGGGGCCCTGTGGCCACTCTGGGGGGGTCTGGTCCGGGGCCTGTGGCCACTCTGGGGGGGTCTGGTCCGGGGCCTGTGGCCACTCTGGGGGGGTCTGGTCCGGGGCCTGTGGCCACTCTGGGGGGGTCTGGTCCGGGGCCTGTGGCCACTCTGGGGGGGTCTGGTCCGGGGCCTGTGGCCACTCTGGGGGGGTCTGGTCCGGGGCCTGTGGCCACTCTGGGGGGGTCTGGTACGGGGCCTGTGGCCACTCTGGGGGGGTCTGGTCCGGGGCCTGTGGCCACTCTGGGGGGTCTGGTCCGGGGCCTGTGGCCACTCTGGGGGGTCTGGTCCGGGGCCTGTGGCCACTCTGGGGGGTCTGGTCCGGGGCCTGTGGCCACTCTGGGGGGTCTGGTCCGGGGCCTGTGGCCACTCTGGGGGGTCTGGTCCGGGGCCTGTAGCCACTCTGGGGGGTCTGGTCCGGGGCCTGTAGCCACTCTGGGGGGTCTGGTCCGGGGCCTGTAGCCACTCTGGGGGGTCTGGTCCGGGGCCTGTAGCCACTCTGGGGGGTCTGGTCCGGGGCCTGTAGCCACTCTGGGGGGTCTGGTCCGGGGCCTGTAGCCACTCCTGGGGGTCTGGTCCGGGGCCTGTAGCCACTCTGGGGGGTCTGGTCCGGGGCCTGTAGCCACTCTGGGGGTCTGGTCCGGGGCCTGTAGCCACTCTGGGGGGGTCTGGTCCGGGGCCTGTAGCCACTCTGGGGGGGTCTGGTCCGGGGCCTGTAGCCACTCTGGGGGGGTCTGGTCCGGGGCCTGTAGCCACTCTGGGGGGTCTGGTCCGGGGCCTGTAGCCACTCTGGGGTGTCTGGTCCGGGGCCTGTAGCCACTCTGGGGTGTCTGGTCCGGGGCCTGTAGCCACTCTGGGGTGTCTGGTCCGGGGCCTGTAGCCACTCTGCGGGGTCTGGTCCGGGCCCTGTAGCCACTCTGGGGGGGGTCTGGTCCGGGGCCTGTAGCTACTCTGGGGGGGTCTGGTCCGGGGCCTGTAGTTACTCTGGGGGGCCTGGTCTGAGGCCAGTAGTAATTGTGGGGATCTGGTACGGGGTCTGTAGTTACTCTGGGGTCTGGTGCGAGGGCTGTAGTTACTCTGGGGTCTGGTGCCTGTAGTTACTCTGGGGCCTGGTCCTGGGTCTGTAGTTACTCTGTGGTCTGGGGCCTGTAGTTACTCTGGGGTCTGTCCGGGGTCTGTAGTTACTCTGGGGTCCGGTCCGGGGTCTGTAGTTACTCTGGGGGGTCCGGTCCGGTGCCTGTAGCTACTCTGGGGGGTCTGGTCCGTGGCCTGTAGCTACTCTGGGGGGTCTGGTCTGGGGCCTGTAGTTACTCTGGCGTCCGGTCCGGGTCTGTAGTTACTCTGGCGTCCGGTCCGGGGTCTGTAGTTACTCTGGCGTCCGGTCCGGGGTCTGTAGTTACTCTGGCGTCCGGTCCGGGGTCTGTAGTTACTCTGGCGTCCGGTCCGGGGTCTGTAGTTACTCTGGCGTCCGGTCCGGGGTCTGTAGTTACTCTGGCGTCCGGTCCGGGGTCTGTAGTTACTCTGGCGTCCGGTCCGGGGTCTGTAGTTACTCTGGCGTCCGGTCCGGGGTCTGTAGTTACTCTGGCGTCCGGTCCGGGGTCTGTAGTTACTCTGGCGTCCGGTCCGGGGTCTGTAGTTACTCTGGCGTCCGGTCCGGGGTCTGTAGTTACTCTGGCGTCCGGTCCGGGGTCTGTAGTTACTCTGGCGTCCGGTCCGGGGTCTGTAGTTACTCTGGCGTCCGGTCCGGGGTCTGTAGTTACTCTGGCGTCCGGTCCGGGGTCTGTAGTTACTCTGGCGTCCGGTCCGGGGTCTGTAGTTACTCTGGGGTCTGGTCCGGGTCTGTAGTTACTCTGGGGTCTGGTCTTGGGTATGTTGTTACCCTGGGGTTTTGGACTAGGGTATGTAATTATTCTAGAGTTTGGTCTGAGGCCTATAGTTACTCTGGGGTCTGGTCTGGAAACTGTAGTTACCCTAGGGTCTTGGTCTAGGATCTGAAGTTATTCTGAGATCTGGTCTGTAGTTACCCTGGGGTCTTAGTGTAGGGTATGTAATTATTCTGGAGTTTGGCGAGTCTTATAGTTATTCTGGATCTACATTTATTAAGGGAGTCTGCTGGTCTGTTTCTATTCTGGGGTCTGTCAATATTCTGAGGGTTTGGTCTGGGATCTATTTTTATTTTAATTTTTAGTCTGGGGTTTACATTTATTCCGGGGGCCTGGTCTGAGGCTGTAGTTATCCAGGGGTCTGGTAAGGATTATGCAGTTACCCTGGGGTTCAGTATGGGCCCTGTAGTTCTGGGAGTTACCCTGGTGTCTGGCTTGGGACCTGTAATTAATTTGGGGCCTATAGTTGTTCTAGGGCTGAATCTACTTAAGGCATTAGCTGGTCTGTTTATATTCTGGGGTATTTTCGGGCCTGAAGGTATTCAATGGGTTGGTCTTGGCCTGGGGTCTAGTATAGGGCCTATAGTTATCTTGTGGTCTGGCCTGCAGCCTGTAGTTATTCTGGGGTCTGAATTTATTTAGGGGGGTCTGGTCAGTGGTCTGTTTCTATGCTGGGATCTGTCCTGCATTCTGTATCTATTCTAGATCCTGCAGATATTCAGAGGGTTCAGTCTAAGGCCTGTAGTTTTTCCGTATGTATATATAAGGAGGGCCCAGCACTCACCAAGTAGATGCAAACAAGTGAAATTTATTCACATAGGTGGACAGAATGCGTTTTGGCGGGATAGCCTTCTCTGCTGCAGAAGAAGGCTATCCCGCCGAAACGCGTTCTGTCCACCTATGTGAATACATTTCACTTGTTTGCATCTACTTGGTGTCGTTTTTCTGTAGTCAGTCCTGGAGCCTGCAGTTATTCTGGGTCAGGTCTGGAGCCTGCAGTTATTCTGGGGGTCAGGCCTGGAGCCTGCAGTTATTCTGGGGTCAGGTCTGGAGCCTGCAGTTATTCTGGGGTCAGGTCTGGAGCCTGCAGTTATTCTGGGGTCAGGTCTGGAGCCTGCAGTTATTCTGGGGTCAGGCCTGGAGCCTGCAGTTATTCTGGGGTCAGGTCTGGAGCCTGCAGTTATTCTGGGGTCAGGTCTGGAGCCTGCAGTTATTCTGGGGTCAGTCCTGGAGCCTGCAGTTATTCTGGGGTCAGTCCTGGAGCCTGCAGTTATTCTGGGGTCAGGTCTGGAGCCTGCAGTTATTCTGGGGTCAGGTCTGGAGCCTGCAGTTATTCTGGGTCAGGTCTGGAGCCTGCAGTTATTCTGGGGTCAGGTCTGGAGCCTGCAGTTATTCTGGGGTCAGGTCTGGAGCCTGCAGTTATTCTGGGGTCAGGTCTGGAGCCTGCAGTTATTCTGGGGTCATTCCTGGAGCCTGCAGTTATTCTGGGGTCAGGTCTGGAGCCTGCAGTTATTCTGGGTCAGTCCTGGAGCCTGCAGTTATTCTGGGGTCAGTCCTGGAGCCTGCAGTTATTCTGGGGTCATTCTGGAGCCTGCAGTTATTCTGGGGGTCAGGTCTGGAGCCTGCCCCCAGATATCTGCCCCCAGATATAAGATCCTTTAGACACTGCTGACAGCGGTGATCTAATGGTTTAATAGGCGATCGCAGTATGTCAGGCTATTAGCGGCCGGAGAGCTGTAGCTCCTTTTACACCTGAGCCCAGAAAGTCTAGATGTAACTTTTTGATCACCTTATAAAAAATTTCTCATATGAAGTGACCAAAAATGAGCAATTCTGGACAATTTTTTACATTTACACCGTTCACCGTACGGTTTAATTAACATTATATTTTAATAGTCTGGACATTTCCACATGCAGCAATACCACTTACGTTTATTTTTGTACATTATTTTAATTTAAAGAAAATTGGAAACTTTTATTAGGAAAGGGGCTTATTCACATATATATGCACTTTTTAAAATATTTTAATCACTATTTTTCAGTCTCAATAGGGACTTATGTGTTACTGGGGGGGGGGGGGGGGGTGTTCTGCTTCTCCAGTTTATGTGCTGCATTTTGTGTCAGAAAATGCTGGAAGTTGCATTTAGTTACTAGATAACTACAACACCCAGCATGCCCTGATACAGCCTATGGTTGTGTGGGTGTTGCAGCATGTTGCACTGCATAGTAGTACAGTTAAGGTTATTGTAGGACATGCTGAGAGTTGTAGTTTTGGTTTGTGTCAGCTGCAGAGCCATAGGATGTGTCAAGGATACTGGGAATTGCAGTTAGTAACTAGAACTCCCAGCATGCCCTGATACAGCCTATGGCTCTGCAGCTGACCCGAACCAAAACTACAACTCCCAGCATGATACACTTTATAGTTCTACAGTTTAGGTTATGGTGTAACATGCTGGGAGTTGTAGTTTTGGTTCGGGCGTGTTTGCGTGCATCCGTGGGGCTCTTGGTCGTCGGGAGTGTATGAAGGGGGGGATTCTGGGGGCGCAATTTAGTGCGGGTGCAACTAAAAAATAATTAAATTAGTTGGTACAACTGCCCTAATGCCCGATGTGACAGTCCGCTCCTATACAAAACATTCATGCATACACATATCATACACACACCCGCCACTGCCCCCCCCCACATCATACATTACATACACACATACACTCACACCATACATATGCACACATCATACATAGGCCTGCTGCTGCCCCCCCCCCCACATATCATACATTACATACATACACACATCACACTTAGACATACACATCACACATAGACAGACATCATACACACATCACATATACACTCACACCATACATATCCACCAGTGTTTCCCAACCAGGGTTCCTCCAGCTGTTGCAAAACTACAACTCCCAGCATGCCCAGGGCATGCTGGGAGTTGTAGTTTTGCAACAGCTGGAGGCACCCTGTTGGGAAACACTGATATACACCATACATATGCACATATCATACATACACCTGCGCTTCCCCCCCATCATACATCACATACACACATACACTCACACCCTACATATACAACCACTCTTCCTGCCGCCGCCTGTATTCTCGGTCTCCTCACCTGAGCCGCCATGAGTGGACATCAGAGCTGTAGTCCCGGCCGGTGTGAGGTGAGATTTCCGTCCTCCCCCTCCCCTCCCCCGCTCTGTGTTTACCCCGTGCAAATGCAACCTCCCCGTGGTGGATTAGGTCCTGTGGAGACAGATCAGGGGGAGGGGGAGGGATAGAGCTGTGTGCGGGGGATGGAGCTGTGCACGGAGCTGTGCTCGTCCTCTCTCTCCCCCTGCTGTGTCTACTGAGCTCCGTCCATCCTCCGGGAGGGGAGATAAGGGGGCTCTGCAGTCAGCTGGAGGCCGCCGCCCCCCTCCATACACTCCGAGCTGGTGTGAGGTGTAGACTTCCATCGGCTCCTGCGCCTCACACCGGCATTAAAGAAAAATAAGGGAGAAGTCTGTCTGTCCCTGCCCGATACAGGGCTAAATCTATAAACAATTCACCTGCCCGGCGCCCAAAACTACTTGTCCCGGGCGTCGGGCGATAGGATTTCCATATCCCTGTACATGTTCTTCCCGCTGCATCCAGTATATACAATCCACCTCAAAAAACTCTCTATATATGGCTTGATGAAGGTCAATATCTGACCAAAACGTTGCATTATATATCTGCTTGTCTATTTCTTATACTCAGTCTGGAAAGTATACCGGAGCACAAGTCACTTTGTTATATTGGATTCTATGTTTTGGTTACATTCATTAAGGGGTCCGGTCTGGAAGCTGTAGCTATTCTGAAGTCTGATGCGGGGCCTGTAGCTATTCTGGAGTCTGATGCGGGACCTGTATCTATTCTGGAGTCTGATGCGGGACCTGTATCTATTCTGGAGTCTGATGCGGGGCCTGTAGCTATTCTGGAGTCTGATGCGGGGCCTGTATCTATTCTGGAGTCTGATGCGGGGCCTGTATCTATTCTGGAGTCCGATGCGGGACCTGTATCTATTCTGGAGTCTGATGCGGGACCTGTATCTATTCTGGAGTCTGATGCGGGGCATTTAGCTATTCTGGAGTCTGATGCGGGGCATTTAGCTATTCTGGAGTCTGATGCGGGGCCTATAGCTATTCTGGAGTCTGATGCGGGGCCTATAGCTATTCTGGAGTCTGATGCGGGGCCTATAGCTATTCTGGAGTCTGATGCGGGGCCTGTATCTATTCTGGAGTCTGATGCGGGACCTGTATCTATTCTGGAGTCTGATGCGGGGCATGTAGCTATTCTGGAGTCTGATGCGGGGCCTGTATCTATTCTGGAGTCTGATGCGGGGCCTTTAGCTATTCTGGAGTCTGATGCGGGGCATGTAGCTATTCTGGAGTCTCTTCTGGGGCCTATAGCTATTCTGGAGTCTGATGCGGGGCCTTTAGCTATTCTGGAGTCTGATGCGGGGCCTTTAGCTATTCTGGAGTCTGATGCGGGGCCTTTAGCTATTCTGGAGTCTGATGCGGGGCATGTAGCTATTCTGGAGTCTGATGAGGGGCCTGTAGCTATTCTGGAGTCTGGTCTGGAGCCTGCAGGTCCTAGGATCTCAGTAGATCAGATGTCAATAGTGCAGCAAACTAAATAATAAATTGCAAAAAAAAAAAAAAAAAAAACACACTCAATGATGCAGTTTATATCTAAATGTATATGGGGGTGTGAGAATTCTAAGGAATGAGCCTGAAGTGCGGAGGAGGGGTTGTACGTGCAAGAGTTTCTATAAATGCCAAGGATGATGTAATTAAAGACATTTTCTTCCGCTCCCATATTAAAATTGCACAATTCGCGGTAAATGAAATTTCAGGGCCGTGAAAGCTGATTAAGGTTTTGCTGTTTCTGGCAGATAGGATAATGGAGTGGTGTCATTCACTATTAGCAGGTCCTGATACTGCGGATTTTCTCCCCAGCTACCTGCAGCGAAAAAGCAAAAATCAGCCGAGCAAGTACAAATTGCAGATGATCGGATCTATCCCGTACACATTGCTCACCTATACCGCAATTTTACACATCAATTACTCAGCTTTATCAGTAACAGAACTTTCATTTACACAAATGGAAAGAAGGTACAGTGCAGACTGACAGGTACAAAGTGAATAAAATCTTATACCCCAACCACCCCATAAATGAATTTTTTACGCAGTTAATAAATGCAACAAATTTGCGTAAAGTAAGCCACCCCTCCTTCAAGTGCAAAAATACTAAAGTGAGAGCAAACTGAGCAGAAAACACTCAAAACACACCAACAAAGAGAAAAAACCATGATAAATGCCCCTGTTGACTCTGCTCTGTGTTACATAACAGGGTGCAGTGCTCTGTAGTATGGAGATAGACGTGGAGACTATTGGCATGACAACAGAATAAACCGTGTACAAATTGTAACACGTCGCTGGCGAATACATGTGCCCCCCCCCCCCTCCAGGCAGTGTTACCCTACGCTAACACAGCGGTGACGGCATCGTCCATTTCCATCCCCGCCAGTGATATGTGCCGGATTATTATTAGACTACGCGGGGTGGGGGTGAGCGTTCTGGAGAATGGTGCTCTGTGAGAGCGCTGTGAGGGATTCCTGGGAAAGGTAATTCAGATTCTGTAAATAGCGAAAATTCTATTCAGTCTGGAGGTTTATGTGACGTTACTCAGGAGGCAAAAATTAGCATGAGTTACACAAATAAAAAATAGTACAGTCATAACTGAATGGCGACTAAGGACCCAAAAAGCGATGACCAGGGAGCAAAGACGGGAGAACCAGGGAATAATGCAGATGAAAAAGCAAAATAAAAAGGGGTTAAAAAACAAACAAACAAGGGTTAATGAAAAGGAAGAGGGACAAGATAGATGAGAGCGAGGAGGAGGAGGAAGACATGGAGTGTCAGGAAAGAAGAGATACATGGGACACGAGGAGACGAGAAAGCTAAGGTCTAATACAGATGAAGAGGAGAGACCTGAGTGATGGGGATGAAGAAGAGTAATAATATAGGACAGAAGCCCCAGTGAATGACAGGAAAGAGGAGGAGAGACAGGGAAGGACAGGGACATGGCAGCAATAATAGACAAGGACAAAGCAGAGAAAGCAAAGGATATGTAACACAGAGGAAGGACAGAGAGAGGCAGTAACAGAGGGGAAGGACAGAGAGAGAGAGGCAGTAAGAGGGGGAGGACAGAGAGAGGCAGTAACAGAGAGGAAGGACAGAGAGGGGCCGTAACAGAGAGGAAGGACAGAGAGAGGCCGTAACAGAGAGGAAGGACAGAGAGAGGCAGTAACAAAGGGGAAGGACAGAGAGAGGCAATAACAGAGAGGAAGGACAGAGAGAGGCCGTAACAGAGGGGAAGGACAGAGAGAGTCCGTAACAGAGATGAAGGACAGAGAGAGAGAGGAAGTAAGAGGGGGAGGACAGAGAGAGGCAGTAACAGAGAGGAAGGACAGAGAGAGGCAGTAAGAGGGGAAGGACAGAGCGAGGCAGTAAGAGGGGAAGGACAGAGAGAGGCAGTAACATAGAGGAAGGACAGAGAGAGGCAGTAACATAGAGGAAGGACAGAGCGAGGCAGTAACAGAGGGGAAGGACAGAGAGAGGCAGTAACAGAGGGGAAGGACAGAGAGAGGCAGTAACAGAGGGGAAGGACAGAGAGAGAGAGAGGAAGTAAGAGGGGGAGGACAGAGAGGCAGAAACGGAGGGGAAGGACAGAGAGAGGCAGTAACACAGAGGAAGGACAGAGAGAGGCAATAACAGAGTGGAAGGACAGAGAGAGGCAATAACAGAGTGGAAGGACAGAGAGAGGCAATAACAGAGTGGAAGGACAGAGAGAGGCCGTAACAGAGGGGAAGGACAGAGAGAGGCAGTAACACACAGGAAGGACAGAGAGGCCGTAACAGAAGGGAAGGACAGAGAGAGAGGCCGTAACAGAGGGGAAGGACAGAGAGAGAGAGAGGAAGTAAGAGGGGGAGGACAGAAAGGCAGAAACGGAGGGGAAGGACAGAGAGAGGCAATAACAGAGTGGAAGGACAGAGAGAGGCAATAACAGAGTGGAAGGACAGAGAGAGGCCGTAACAGAGGGGAAGGACAGAGAGAGGCAGTAACACACAGGAAGGACAGAGAGGCCGTAACAGAAGGGAAGGACAGAGAGAGAGGCTGTAACAGAGGGGAAGGACAGAGATAGGCAGTAATGGAGGGGAATGACAGAGAGAGAAGCTGGTAACACAGAATAAAAGCTGGGAGAGGCCGGTAACACAGAAGAAAGACAGAGAGAGGCCAGTAGCACAGAGAAAGAACAGAATGAAGCCGGTAACACAGAAGGACAGAGAGAGGCTGGTAACATGGAAGGAGGAGAGAGAGAGGCCGGCAGCACAGAGGAAGGGGCCTGCAGGAATAAATGTGCAGGGTGACAATGAAGAAAAAAAAAAAAAGGTAAATAAAAAAAATCATAGTGAGAGAGAGAGAGAGAGAGAGAGAGAGAGAGAGAGAGAGAGAGAGAGAGAGAGAGAGAGAGAGAAAGAGAGAGAGAGAGAGAGAGAGAACTCTAGTAGGAGAGCAGGCAGCATCTCCAAGTAGTTCTTCATCTCAACAGCGGCACAGAAAGTCACTGATGCAATATCTTCTTCCTGCGCTAGGAGCCAAAACTGGAACGCTGCATAAATCATCCTATTGTGGAGACATTAACATTCCCAGCCACACTCCTCTACATGAGACCAGAAGGACTGCCAGACGGCAGATGCCAGAGTAGACCACAGTGATGAGCTGTAGGGGGCAGAACCCCTCACTACTCTTACTGTCCAGTAGTATCTGCACCAAGACATCTGCAGAGGATCCTGTAAGTCGTGAGGTGCGGCCTTCATGGATAAGACTTGTTTCTCCAGCACATCTAACAGATTGTTTAAATTGAAATCTGGGACATCCGGAGTCACCACCTTGATCTCATGGTCTGGTTTTTGCAGTGTGGCTAAAGCATTATCCTGCTGAGCAGATGGCGATAAAATAGTGGGTGTACGCAGTGAGAAAAGAAATCACCCGTAATGTAATTTGGTAAATAACAGCAACAACTGGTAGGTGTCACCTCTGGTCAGGTCCCTGAGAAAGTCCCACATATAGATCAGTAGCTGGCCTTATCTCACTCCACCAGATCAGATTCCAATTCCACCTGGGGGTTGACAGTCAGTCTCCTCTTGTGCGCATCACCAGGTGAAGCAATGTTGCCAGCACCTTTCAGGTACTCCAGAAAATCAGTCACTGAAGCTGATTCTTAGAAGTGTGTCGATAAACCATTTAAACTGATATCCTTAAAGGGGTACTCCACCACTAGGCATCTTATTCCCTAACCAAAGGATAGGGGATAAGATGTCTGATCGCGGGGATCCCGCCTCTGGGGACCCCCATGATCTCAGCTGTGGCACCCCAGACATCCGGTGCAAGGAGCGAATTTCATTCCATGCCGGATGACTGGCGATGCGGGGCGGAGGCTCGTGACATCACGGCCACACCCCGCTTGTGACGTCATGGCCATGCCCCCTCAATGCAAGTCAATGGGAGGGGGCCCATAGACTTGCATTGAGGGGGCATGGACATGACATCACGAGCGGGGCGTGACGAGCCTCCGGCGCTGCACCAGACGCTTTAAACAAATGCTGGGTGCAGCAGGGAGATAGAGGGGGTCCCCTGCAATTAGACATCTGATGATATGTCTAGGTAGCAGAGTACCCATTGAAGGTTTCAAGGTACTGTAAGAATAAATGCACCCGTTTCTTAACCAATTGTGCGCAAATTGGCATGAAAACCTTGCATTTTTTTCGCGATATCAGCTAAAAAAAAAAATATATATAGAATTCTGTGATCTCTTAAAGAACCTATGTGGTACATATTTTAAATGCTTGTAGGACCGCCATTTTGTCCATATAATTCAAGTATTTCATGATAACTTGACATGCCTTATTATTAGCCTGTTTCTTGTTATGAGAGCCTTGGGCGGATTGTGGGAGTCCCACTCTATGCGCTCGCTTCACCGTGAGGGAGCCTTGCCAGCCTAAAGCATTGGAGAGCTCCACATAGAATATGGCGTGCAGTTGCGATAGCAAGATGGATTCAGGAAGTCCCACCATTCAACCTTACTACGGCGAGAGTCAATCTCTAAATCTTCAGTTTTGGCTTTCAAAGATTGAGGTCCCTAAAAACTTCCTGTAGTAGATAGGGATGTAAGAAGAAAATCGATTTGCGCGATTATCGTGATTTTTTCATTTGGCGATACTGAATCGATTCAAAATATTTCTGAATCTATTCTTTTAGGATTGTGGAATTTGTACCTCCTGATGCCCGGAACAGCATGTCCCGGGCATAAGGAGATACAAGTTCCACATTTGTCGAGTGGGGCAGGCCAGATCTGACACGGCGGCGCTCTGGGTGTATGGAGCGGGCTCTGACTCGTGCCTGCTCCGTACTCTGCGACCTCCGGCTGATTTCAGTAGCCGGGGACCACTGATGCATCACCGCCGCTAGTATCCAGCATGCGGTGCTCTGCATTGTGTATGAAGTGGGCTTCGGACTCGTGCCCGCTCCATATTCTGCAGCCCCCGGCTGTTCTCAATAGCCGGGGGCCGCCGCTAATAGCCAGCATGCGGCGATCGCCGCGGCTGGCTATTAAAGGAGTACTCCGGCGTGCACTTTTCTCGTTTTATCCCATCCGGGCTGAAAAATAAAAGAAAACGCACACTCTTACCTGCCAACAAGCCCCCGGAGCTCCGGTACAGGTGTTCGGTCCCCGGGCTGTATTCTTCTTACTTCCTGTTAGCCCGGCACGTCACACGGAGCTTCAGCCTATCACTGGCCGAGGCGGGACATCGCTGCGGCTGGTGATAGGCTGAAGCTCCGTGTGACGTGCCGGGCTAACAGGAAGTAAGAAGAATACAGCCCGGGGACCGAACACCTGTACCGGAGCTCCGGGGGCTCGTTGGCAGGTAAGAGAAAGTGCGTTTTCTTTTATTTTGCAGCCCGGACGGGATAAAATGAGAAAAGTGCGCGTTGGACTACTAGATCGCCGCTGTCAAAGCTGACAGTGGCGTCTATTGGGATCTATGAATGCTCCCAGGTGGGCGATGTATCGGGATATATCGTGATGTATCGTCACCTAGACGGTATCGCGATATATCGGCATATATCGAATCGCCACACTGGTATCGCGATTCGAATCGTATCGCCAAATTCTTGGCGTTTCACACCCCTAGTAGTAGATATGTGTGCAGTATGCTCTCTGCAGTTGTGTGAGAGTAGCTGTGACTGTGGTCTTCAGAGTAGATATGAGATCTAGAGTCATACGTTTTGCCTCCTCCATGGCTAATTGCCTGCACGTGAGTTGGAGTTCTGGTATTAAGGGTTCAGGGCGGGAGGACGACCCTACCGCATGGAATATACTTCTCAAGCAGTCCCTGAAGCTAGGAAGAAGCGACGAGTGGGCTATAGCCTGTAGAGTCGGTAATGTGGGCAGGAAGCAGCTTGTGCGAGTTCTTAGTGCAGAGCCTGCATCCTCCGGAACCCACCGGTAGCCATCTTGTCATCTGAGCAGTTTTTAATAGCATTTAGGGATATGCTTTACTGCGAGCCCCATGGAGGTTTGTAGGCATGCTCTGTGACCTGTACAGAAGGAGGAGTAGGCTGAGCGCCTTTTGTCGTCTTCTCTATCTACTGGTGTCGCCTTTTTCTGTAAAGATGTACAGATCACTTTCCAGCCACCTCCTCCTTATCATAACGGGCAGAATCGGAAGTATCAGTTTATTTTAGGCCTAGTGGTCAGACTCAAAACTTCAATATTTCCAGATTATTTTATAATACACATAATAAAATGGAAAATTAAAAAATATCACCAAAAAATTCTTAAAAAAAATTAGCTTAAAGGGGTACTCCGCTTCTCAGCGTTTGGAACAAACTGTTCCGAACGCTGGAGCTGGGAGCTTGTGACGACATAGCCCCGCCCCTCATGATGTCATGCCCCCTCCCATAGACTTGCATTGAGGGGGCGGAGCATGACACAATGAGGGGGCGGGGCTATGAAATCACTAGCTCCCAGCTCCAGCGTTCGGAACAGTTCCCGTTTCCAGTGTTCGGAACGCACAAAGCTTTTTTAAACAAGAGGGCATTTTCTGATAACACATACTGAGATGTAGCATGCATCATGACATAGGAATACATGCATCCCCTCCTCCCCTTCCTTACCTGCGTAGGTCATGTTTTTCGGATTTCCATAGGGAGCCCCGGGCTGGACAGGGCTGTAAACCGGATTCATTTTGGAAGACTGAGATCTCTGCAAAGAAACAAGACAGACAATGAAGTAAAATAACTGATATCTATGGTCCTGAGAATTCTGGCAGGGAGTTTTATTGCAGCGTTGGTATATAAGGAAATAATTTTTTCGAAAATTAAGAATTTAACCCCTCACTGCTTTATGATAATGTCATGGTGGTGTTATGGAGGTATGGAATGGGCTCAGGGGCTGAATCCATTCTGTACACAGAGGCCAGTAGGGCTGCACGATTTTGGGAAAATGTCATATTGCGAGTATGGAAGCAAATATTGCGATTTTGATAAGATTGTGATATAATAAACAAATGGTAAAATCTCCCCATGTCATGTCCCACCCCCCCATTTCATGTCCACCCCACTGAAAGTATTCCAGTGAAAAACTATTCTTTTCATATCAACTGGCTCAAGAGGGTTAAACAGATTTGTAAATTACTTCTATTAAAAAAATCTTAAAGGGATATTGCATGATTTTTTTTTATTTGACTATGCTACATGGGCTGTAAAGTTAGTGTAGTTCACAATATAGTGTCTGTACCTGTGTGTGACGGTTTTCTCACAATTCTTCTGTGATTTTCACCCCAATATTTATTTTTACCAGCATACAAAATGACTGTTGTCTCAGATTTTTCCCAGGTTGCAATGCGGCCGAGACCTGTACTCACTAGTCAGCTGATGACAGGGAGCCTGTCTGCTTCAATGGGGGGAGCGATCAATCTGCAACTAATGCAACAGCTGTAGGCACCCTGATTGAAAACCACAGGTCTTTGAATGGATGCAGCTCATTTATGTTTCAATGGGTAGGGTGGCTGATGTGTGGGAGTGAGGAAAATGGAATTGTGGGATTTGTAGTCACAAAAAGAAAACTCAAACAGGAAATACCAGTTCACAAAAAGCTAGCCACAGTGTTATGGTAATCTCACAACATAGCCATTTAGCCCCAAGACAAGTGCAGATCCTTCCTAAGCATGTCCATTACTGCCTGCCAGGTACGTACTAAAATCACCTTATGGTGGAGAACCCCTTTAATCCTACCAGTGCTTACCAGCTGCTGAAGTTGAGTTGTTCTTTTCTGTCTGACCACAGTGCTCTCTGCTAACACCTCTGTCTGTCTCAGGAACTGTTCAGAGTAGGAGCAAATCCCCATAGCAAACCTCTAATGTTTCGGACAGTTCCTGAGACAGAGGTGTCAGCAGAGAGCACTGTGGTCAGAAAGAAAATAACAACTCCACTTCAGCAACTGATAAGTACTGGTAGGAATAAGATTTTTTAATAGAGGTCATTTACAAATCTGTTTAACTTTTTGGAGCCAGTTTAATATGGTGCTGGGGCACGGGGGAAACATAAAAAAAAATAAAAAAATTATGCTCACCTAGTCCTGGTCCCCCGTAGGTATGCCGCAGTTGCTATTCTCCTCCGATCGGGCCGAAAGTCTTCTCTGTACTTCCTTCTTCAGAAACAGCTGGATGCAGGACCTTAGCACTCAGACCAGTGTTTCCCAACCAGGGTGCCTCGAGCTGTTGCAAAACTACAACTTCCGGCATGCCCTGACAGCCGGGGACTGCCCAGACATGCTAGGAGTTGTACTTTTGCAACAGCTGGAGGCACCCTGATTGGGAAACACTGGCTCAGACAATCACCGCCCGTTGTGGTGTCCTGTCTTGGCCAGTGATTGGTTGAGCGGGAAGGTCCTGCAGACAGCTGCTTGTCTCGGAAGAAAGAAGCAATGAAGACACTGGCACCACAGGGAGGAAAACTGGAGTTATGGGGACCAGGGCTAGGTAAGCATCAGTTTTTTTTTTTTTTTTTTTTTTATGTTTCGCCCCTGCGCCATCACGATATTACACACACGGGGTTCGGTGGGAGGTAGTGGACAGCCGGACACACAAGGGAGTCAGGTCTCTGGCCTGCCTGCTGCCGAAATTCAATGGCAAGGTAATAATAATTTCTAAATTTTTTTAAATTTTATTTGGTAAGTGGAACAAAAACTATAAACCATCAACATCTGGCAATATGACTATGCCGTAAGTGGTCTCCTGAACCAATAATCACCATACAAAAAAGACCAATTACTAATATGTTTACTCAAAATAGAAAAATATTTTATTGAACATAAATGCAAGACTAACATATAAAAACAAAGAAATGTGTGATGTTCCAGTACGGGATATGCTCCTAGAGTCCTGTCTGGTCGAGTCCCTGTACATCCTCGGGGTTCCCCCATAATGTGTATAAGTTATATGCTAAGGGTAAAAGACCTTTGATATGGCCACATGATTGTTAGTCACATGATAATGTTGTCACATGTTCAAGTCATATGTTTGTTACCCAGGGAGCACCAGATGACCCGCAGCTAGCCTATGGGCTCCTTGCACAGCCCCCCTTTATAAGGAAGGTAGGAGCTGCAACCAGTCTCTCTTGCTCGTGTTTTACTTTTCAAGTTCAGTCCAGACGTCTCAGATCCAGTGTCCATCACATCTGGAGGCCTCAAGCCTAAATTACAGCCACAAGTCAGTAAATCAAGTCATCTGTGTCTGCTGTCATTATCTTCAGTCAAGTCAAGTCTATTATTGTCAGCGTGGCTGTGCTAAAGTCTGTCAAGTCACTGCCTTGGACTATTATTTACCCCTGCCTAACCTAGGAGTAATGGGATTACCTTCGGGTGGTTACATAGTGTTCTTAACGCCAAGGCGTGGTTTGCCTAAGGGGTTACCACCATCTACCTTTGGGCAACACCATCTGCCACTACACCTCACATCGCACCCCCATGGCTAACCACAAATGGAAAGTTAAAAATGTAGGCACTGAGAGGACCAACTACAGAAGAGTTGAAGTGATGGGACAGCAGAATCACATGGGGAACGGGGAATATATAACAAGCCCCCCTAATGAAGCACGAGGTGAAACGTACGTTGGAGTAAGAAGTGGTGAGGTCTCTGGCAGTATACATGGCGGGATGTATTAGGTTTTCTAGCTTTTTCTATGTATGCCAGTCTTTGTTGTCCTATTTTCCTGAGTTAGAACTCTATGTTGCTCATTTTTTATGTATTGGATATACACTTTATTTCCGTTTTGTATGTACTATTACTCTGTGAATACATCCTCTTCATCTTTCGGACTTTTATTCCCCGTACTCCATGTGATTCTGCTGTCCCATCGCTTCAACTCTTCTGTAGTAGTCATCTCAGTGCCTACATTTAAATTTTATTATTTATTTGTTTTAATATGTTTGTCTTCCATTTATGCTCAAAATATTTTTCTATTCTGAGCAAACATAAGTAATTGGAACAAAAACAACATAAAATGGGCATCGCTGTAATTATTCTGACCCACAGAGGAAAGTGAACATCATCTATTCGGCCCTCACTTGCCCACTTTGATCCACCCTGACCAGATGGGTTTTGTCCCAGGAAGGGAGAACACGCTACATATTATCCATCATGCCCAGACAAAAGGATATAAGCTGGTATAGAGAATTGAAGCAATACAATAAAAGTATAGTAATGAAGTTGGCACATAGAAGTGCGATTCTTTTCGGATCAAAGAGGAACTTGGAACACAATTTGAAACAGCAATACTAAATAAGGAGTAAATCTGCATTAGTAGAAGAAATATGATAAACAGTGAGAAACACCAACATTTGGCGCTCAATCGCAAGTTAGTAAGCAAAACAAATGAAAAAGGGGCACTCCTTACAAGAGAAAAATGCCAAATTCAGCTCACCTCTCCCAGATTGGTGCTCGGACCTGGCCAGGCACACTCCACAGAACAAACAATGGCAGGTGGTCCAGCACGTCAAAGAATGCAGCTTTATTGTAGATAATAGCACACGTACAGGAAGATGTCAGACATGTTTCGAGCGCATGCACTCGAAACATGTTTGACATCTCCCTGTACGGGTGCTATTATCTACAATAAAGCTGCATTCCTTGGCGTGCTGGACCACCTGCCATTGTTTGTTCCGTACCCCATACAAGGCCTGATAGGGTGTCCTCAAGTGGGCATATGAGAAGCTGGTGGGGCGATAAAGGATTGGAGGGGGAGGATATCTGGGGGGTAACTGATCCAATCATGAATTATGTAATCCGTAGGCTAATGCCTAGCAACGCAAGGTGAGTGTAACCAGGGAGACCAGATGGCGTCATATTTGTCCAGATGTGTAAATATATAAATTTATTTTATGGTAGGGAACCATTGACGCACGGAAACCCACTGGACCAATGACAGCATAACGACATTCATCCAATTATGAGACACTAGCTTTCTCGCATGAATAAGAATTTCTTGTAGCAACGTTCGCCAAGAGGAGAAATATTGTTCAGAGTCTAACATATCGAGCAGATAGACTTGTGGGTCAGGGGACAGGTGATCATTTGGGCCCAGTATGCTTACATATACTAACATTGCCAGATTAGGTAAATAAAGGGACCAGAGACTGTTTTAGGACAGATCTCTTGTCAACCTGGGTAAAATTTTGCCACTCTAGAAGAGGTCATTTCCTTTAGGTTTTAATCATGGAACGACTTCTGGTCTCCATTCGTAGCAACCCGGACATCATAATGGGGGGGGTTAGAGAATAAATGTTCTGCATTTGCAGAAGATCGCTTGGTATATATTACCAACCCCCATATATTTCCTACCCCTCTCTGATAGTGGAGTTGTCTGACTTTGGTGAATGGTCAAATTTTGAAAAACTTTCCCAAAATCCGAGGCCTTCATTGTGTCACTTCTATTACAAACCGTGGACCCTATGAAATCAAACTTCCTTTTTTCTTGGCCCCAGAAATCTATCCCACCTCCGAATCTGTCCTATCTATTTCCTTGTAGTATTTATGGCTCTTCTGAACTCTTAAAATCGCCAAGAATTAAGTAGAATTAATATTCCTAAAAGGACCTTTATGCCGAAATGGTTATATTTTTTCTACAAACCATTCCCATCTGTATCCCCTCCTTATACAGGTGCTCGGTTCAGAATCCCTTTGGCACGTTCATATGGGCCTCGGGTCATCCAAGAATTTGCAGCAAAATTGTCTTTTGCCCTAAATAAGCCGGTGGCGTTGGCACAACAGTCCCTCCTATTTTCTTACTCCCATAGAGAACTGCTTCACAATTACATAACAAAAGTGTGAGCCCGCATAGCTCATGATACCTACCCCCGCTCACTGCATGCTGCACTCTGGGCTGGTCCATAGCTCCCCTTTCTCAGTTTTTTCTCTTCGTTCACCTCTGCTCAAACTCTCTGCTTCAGTGAACGGTAAATGAATGGTTGACCCCACAAAGCCCCTTTTCTAAACAGAACATCCTTTTTCCCCTCTGGAACACATGATGAACTCTTTCGTGGCTTCAAAATGTTGCTCTTCCGTTTGGTCAAGGTTTCATCCAAAGATGGAATGTTGCCACTTTCATCCATCCTGCCTGCCAATATCCCTTGTGCTTACAACCTCTGATATTCCCAATTGACACATTTTAATGCTTTAGCGAAGCGCCAATATAACTTGCACAGCGATTACCCATCCTTTTACTGTCTCCCCCCCCTCCCCCCAACTTAAGATCTTCTTAGTTTTTGGTTCTTCTCCCTGTTCAGCGGCCTGCCCTTCCTTTGTTCATTTTGGACAAATCTCCTACAAAAGCAAAGAAGTCATTGGAAGCAAATTCAGGTTTCCCATGTTTTAGCCAACGTACAAAAGGTTCTTAAAGCGCCATGGAAAAGCGGATAGCGCTCACCCCCGAGGAAGTCAATTGCTTCAGTAAGACTTTGTTTGAGCGGTGGCCTTTCCAATCGTCTTTTACTTTTTGGAATCTCACTGACTAATCCGATGCGGTGTTTCCAACCCCCTCTGTTTTGTCGTTCCCCACTCCTCTTTCCAATTGATAGCAAAGATCCCTCTCTGTGTGACCTTTTGTATCTCATTGTTCTTTCTTAGAATATCGGGTAGTTATTTCCCCATGCCCTTTTAACATCCCAAGGTGCTCATAGCTACCACTATTGCATTTGTCCTCTGACAATCTAGAAATCTGTGGGTTGCTTTGTTACTACTCATCTGGTATATTTTCTTTTCTGTCTTTAGTCTGTTCTCGTCTGGTATGCACCTTGTTAAAGGGGTACTCCACCCCTAGACATCTTATCCCATATCCAAAGGATAGGGGATAAGATGTCTGATCGCAGAGGTCCCACCGTTGGTACCCCCGCGCGATCTCTGTGCAGCACCCAGTGTTTTTTTTCGTACGTCGTACAGGCCGCAGGGGGTCGTAACGTCACAGCCAAACCCCTCATGAAGTCACGCCCCCTCAATACAAGTCTATGGGAGGGGGAAGGGCAGTTGTCACACCCCCTCCCATAAACTTGCATTGAAGGGGCATGGTGTGACTACACGAGGGGTGTGGCTGTGAAGTCACGACCCCCGCCACCCGCTCAAAACGTTCGGAATAAAAGGTTCCAAATGCTGTGGCAGAGGAGTACCCCTTTAAGCCATTTGGGATGTGGCTATATGTTCCACATTATTATTATTAACGCAAAAATGCTGATTGTTTTAACTGTAATTGGCTACTAGAAGGCAAGGAAAAGAAACAGAGCTTCTATTTCTTATAGTCCTAGCAAAAGTCATGGACAGTTCACTAGGGAATAAAAGCACCAATGCAGATTAGGTTAACTAACCCAAAATGTGCCACCCGCTGTCCCCCCCCCCCCCCCCCCCCCCACAGTCAGATGTAGGTGTAAAGAAGGACAGGCTGGGATGTAACTGAAGATGGAGGCATCACTTAAGTCAACTCTTCTGCTTCTCTGTTATCCTTTTTGCTGGACACATCTCCTTCTTTGCATCTAATGGAAAGCTCAGCCTTCTAACCATTATCAGATAAAAATGTTATGTTCCTGAAAGTCTTATTTTCCACGTCCCAACTCTCCAAGATTTACAGGTAATCCTACAGAGTCATGGTTGATCCACTGAGACATTTCTGCAGCTCTACCGGCTGTTGATAAGAATATCTTCAGAGACATCTTAACACATCTTAATCCTGCGTGGGAGAATGTGCAGGGGAGATAAGGCTCCTCATCATACCGCCGGCACCTGCTCTACAATCATCTCCGGAGAAGATCGGCCATCTCTGCTGATGGGGAGTGACCTGAGGACACCACGGTATATCGATCCAGAAGACACTGCCGCCGTCATGTGTTACCAGAGAGTAAACCATCATAGTCAGCAAAAAATAGAAGGAAGAGAGAGAGAGAGAGAGAGAGAGCGAGCATCCGAAAGAGAGAGCGAGCATCCGAAAGAGAGCGAGAGAGTGAGCATCCAAAAGAGAGAGCGAGAGAGCATCCGAAAGAAGAGAGCGAGAGAGCATCCGAAAGAGAGAGAGAGAGCATCCGAAAGAGAGAGAGAGAGCATCCGAAAGAGAGAGAGAGAGCATCCGAAAGAGAGCATCCGAAAGAGAGAGAGAGAGAGAGAGCATCCGAAAGAGAGAGAGAGAGAGAGAGAGCATCCGAAAGAGAGAGAGAGAGCATCCGAAAGAGAGAGAGAGAGAGAGTGAGCATCCGAAAGAAGAGAGAGAGAGAGTGAGCATCCGAAAGAGAGAGAGACGAGAGATGTGAGCATCCGAAAGAGAGAGAGTGAGCATCCGAAAGAGAGAGAGAGAGAGAGCATCCGAAAGAGAGAGAGAGAGAGCATCCGAAAGAGAGAGAGAGAGCATCCGAAAGAGAGAGAGAGAGCATCCGAAAGAGAGAGAGAGAGAGAGAGCATCCGAAAGAGAGAGAGAGAGAGAGCATCCGAAAGAGAGAGAGAGAGCGAGCATCCCGAAAGAGAGAGAGAGAGAGAGAGCATCCGAAAGAGAGAGAGAGAGCGAGCATCCGAAAGAGAGAGAGAGAGCGAGCATCCGAAAGAGAGAGAGAGCGAGCATCCGAAAGAGAGAGCGAGCATCCGAAAGAGAGAGCGAGCATCCGAAAGAGAGAGAGCGAGCATCCGAAAGAGAGAGAGAGCGAGCATCCGAAAGAGAGAGAGAGAGCGAGCATCCGAAAGAGAGAGAGAGCGAGCATCCGAAAGAGAGAGAGAGCGAGCATCCGAAAGAGAGAGAGAGCGAGCATCCGAAAGAGAGAGAGAGAGAGAGCATCCGAAAGAGAGAGAGAGCATCCGAAATAGAGAGAGAGCATCCGAAATAGAGAGAGAGCATCCGAAATAGAGAGAGAGAGAGAGAGAGAGAGAGCATCCGAAAGAGAGAGAGAGAGAGAGAGCATCCGAAAGAGAGAGAGAGAGAGAGCATCCGAAAGAGAGAGAGAGAGAGAGAGAGCATCCGAAAGAGAGAGAGAGAGCATCCGAAGACAGAGAGAGAGACGAGAGAGAGAGGAGAGAGCATCCGAGAAAGAGAGCATCCCGAAAGAGACGTGAGCAGAGA
>NC_079190.1:14672874-14810942 GCF_029499605.1 Hyla sarda | reverse complement strand
GAAAGAGAGAGAGAGAGAGAGAGCATCCGAAAGAGAGAGAGAGAGAGAGAGCATCCGAAAGAGAGAGAGAGAGAGAGAGAGAGCATCCGAAAGAGAGAGAGAGAGAGAGCACCGAAGAGAGGAGAGAGAGAGAGAGCATCCGAAAGAGAGAGAGAGAGCATCCGAAAGAGAGAGAGAGAGAGAGAGAGAGAGAGAGCATCCGAAGAGAGAGAGAGAGAGAGAGCATCCGAAAGAGAGAGAGAGAGAGCATCCGAAAGAGAGAGAGAGAGAGAGAGAGCATCCAAAAGAGAGAGAGAGAGAGAGCATCCGAAAGAGAGAGAGAGAGAGAGAGAGCATCCGAAAGAGAGAGAGAGAGAGAGAGAGCATCCGAAAGAGAGAGAGAGAGAGAGAGAGAGAGCATCCGAAAGAGAGAGAGAGAGAGAGAGAGAGAGCATCCGAAAGAGAGAGAGAGAGAGAGAGAGAGAGAGAGCATCCGAAAGAGAGAGAGAGAGAGAGAGAGAGAGAGCATCCGAAAGAGAGAGAGAGAATATCCGAAAGAGAGAGAGAGAGAGAGAGAGCATCCGAAAGAGAGAGAGAGAGAGAGCATCCGAAAGAGAGAGAGCATCCGAAAGAGAGAGAGAGAGAGAGAGAGCGAGCATCCGAAAGAGAGAGAGAGAGAGAGAGAGAGAGAGAGAGAGAGCGAGCATCCGAAAGAGAGCGAGCATCCGAAAGAGAGAGAGCGAGCATCCGAAAGAGAGAGAGAGAGCATCCGAAAGAGAGAGAGAGAGCATCCGAAAGAGAGAGAGAGAGCATCCGAAAGAGAGAGAGAGAGCATCCGAAAGAGAGAGAGAGAGCATCCGAAAGAGAGAGAGCATCCGAAAGAGAGAGAGAGAGAGAGAGCATCCGAAAGAGAGAGAGCATCCAAAAGAGAGAGAGAGCATCTGAAAGAGAGAGAGAAATAAAAAGTGCAAAGAGAAGGGGGAACGCACACACAGAGGGTGAGATATATCATTGCCTCCTGACATTTTTTGACTGTAATTTTGCACACAATTTTTGCGCAGTTCATTTTTGTGCAATTTCAAAATAGACACTTTCTGCACAAATGAATATGAAATGCAGAAAATTATTATTGACACTGCAGTGTAAGCTATTTACCATATGCAAAAAAAGTGCGCAAAAATAAAAATACAACAAAAAACTGCAAAACCATACGTCTGCCTTGCCTTAGAAAAGTGGCATCCTACAGCAAGTTCTGAGGTTTGTTTTACATTTGTGCTAAATTTATCAAAGTCTGTGCACATTATTGATAAATGTGGCGCAAGTAATGCCAAAAACACAGCAAGAAAGAGAGAAAGAAAAGAGAGAAAGAAAAGAGAGAAAGAAAAGAGAGAAAGAAAAGAGAGAAAGAAGAGAAGAAAAGAGAGAAAGAAAAGAGAGAAAGAAAGAGAGAAAGAAAAGAGAGAAAGAAAAGAGAGAAAGAAAAGAGAGAAAGAAAAGAGAGAAAGAAAAGAGAGAAAGAAAAGAGAGAAAGAAAAGAGAGGATAAAGACAGAGTGAGAGGTAACAAGGTGGTACTGTGAGGTAGAGAAGAGAGCGTAACATAAAGAGAGGGAGAAATGGGGAAAGGGAAGAGAGACCGTGAAGCATACAACTACCCTTCCCCTCATCTCTTCACCAACCCAATAAGTACTAAAGGACGGAGGAAAAGGGGTTATTGTCCAGCAGATGAAGTAAAAACAATTCACTTTTATTGAACAATATATTAAAAGCAAGCAGTGCACGATACAAAAGAAAACATCCCACCAACGCGTTTCTGGCCCAAAGGCCCTTACTCATGATCAGAAAAAGAGACCAAGTTATGAGAAGTATATACAACAGTATTAACTGTACCAAAAGTGCCCAGCAGAGTGCAGTGTCCTCTCCTGTACAGAACAAGTAGACAGACATTAAATGTACACTGTAGTTCAATGTTAATTTTGGCACGTATGGTATTATCAAGATAACGGATGTGGGCACCATTTGGCAATGTTGGCACCATCTGTGCCCTGTGAGTATGATCTACGCACGGTATACAGTATATCGGTGCTCTACAACTCTCTCAGGGCAACATGTTGGATAATTACTCATGTACTATATGCATCTACGTAATGAGACAAGAATATTGCCAAAAAGACATTTAAAGTGCTTAATAAATTAATTTGTAACAGTACGTCAGATTCCAGACACCAGCATTTAAAACAGAAAAAAAAGCAAAAATACAAAAAAATAAAGTAGCAACTGTAATAGTAGCGACAAGAATAAAACTACTATAATACTGCTCCTATATATACACAAGAATATAACTACTACAATACAGCCTCCTATATACAAGAATATAACTACTATATACTAGAATACAACTACTATAATACTGCTCCTATATACGAGACTATAACCACTATAATACTTGTATATAGGAGCAGTATTATTGTAGTTATATTCTTGTATATAGGAGCAGTATTATAGTAGTTATATTCTTGTATATAGGAGCAGTATTATAGTAGTTATATTCTTGTATATAGGGAGCAGTATTATAGTAGTTATATTCTTGTATATAGGAGGCAGTATTCTAGTAGTTATATTCTTGTATATAGGAGCAGTATTATAGTAGTTATATTCTTGTATATAGGAGCAGTATTATAGTAGTTATATTCTTGTATATAGGAGCAGTATTATAGTAGTTATATTCTTGTATATAGGAGCAGTATTATAGTAGTTATATTCTTGTATATAGGAGCAGTATTATAGTAGTTATATTCTTGTATATAGGAGCAGTATTATAGTAGTTATATGCTTGAATATAGGAGCAGTATTATAGTAGTTATATTCTTGTATATAGGAGCAGTATTATAGTAGTTATATTCTTGTATATAGGAGACAGTATTATAGTAGTTATATTGTATATAGGAGCAGTATTATAGTAGTTATATTCTTGTATATAGGAGCAGTATTATAGTAGTTATATTATTGTATATAGGAGCAGTATTATAGTAGTTATATTCTTGTATATAGGAGCAGTATTATAGTAGTTATATTCTTGTATATAGGAGCAGTATTATAGTAGTTATATTCTTGTATATAGGAGCAGTATTACAGTAGTTATATTCTTGTATATAGGAGACAGTATTATAGTAGTTATATTGTATATAGGAGCAGTATTATAGTAGTTATATTGTATATAGGAGCAGTATTATAGTAGATATATTCTTGTATATAGGAGCAGTATTATAGTAGATATATTCTTGTATATAGGAGCAGTATTATAGTAGTTATATTCTTGTATATAGGAGGCAGTATTATAGTAGTTATATTCTTGTATATAGGAGCAGTATTACAGTAGTTATATTCTTGTATATAGGAGCAGTATTACAGTAGTTATATTCTTGTATATAGGAGCAGTATTACAGTAGTTATATTCTTGTATATAGGAGACAGTATTATAGTAGTTATATTGTATATAGGAGCAGTATTATAGTAGTTATATTGTATATAGGAGCAGTATTATAGTAGATATATTCTTTTATATAGGAGCAGTATTATAGTAGATATATTCTTGTATATAGGAGCAGTATTATAGTAGTTATATTCTTGTATATAGGAGCAGTATTATAGTAGTTATATTCTTGTATATAGGAGCAGTATTATAGTAGTTATATGTTTGTATATAGGAGCAGTATTATAGTAGTTATATTCTTGTATATAGGAGCAGTATTATAGTAGTTATATTCTTGTATATAGGAGCAGTATTATAGTAGTTATATTCTTGTATATAGGAGACAGTATTATAGTAGTTATATTGTATATAGGAGCAGTATTATAGTAGTTATATTGTATATAGGAGCAGTATTATAGTAGATATATTCTTGTATATAGGAGCAGTATTATAGTAGATATATTCTTGTATATAGGAGCAGTATTATAGTAGTTATATTCTTGTATATAGGAGGCAGTATTATAGTAGTTATTTTCTTGTATATAGGAGCAGTATTATAGTAGTTATATTCTTGTATATAGGAGCAGTATTATAGTAGTTATATTCTTGTATATAGGAGCAGTATTACAGTAGTTATATTCTTGTATATAGGAGACAGTATTATAGTAGTTATATTGTATATAGGAGCAGTATTATAGTAGTTATATTCTTGTATATAGGAGCAGTATTATAGTAGTTATATTCTTGTATATAGGAGCAGTATTATAGTAGTTATATTCTTGTATATAGGAGCAGTATTATAGTAGTTATATTCTTGTATATAGGAGACAGTATTATAGTATTTATATTGTATATAGGAGCAGTATTATAGTAGTTATATTCTTGTATATAGGAGCAGTATTATAGTAGTTATATTCTTGTATATAGGAGCAGTATTATAGTAGTTATATTCTTGTATATAGGAGCAGTATTATAGTAGTTATATTCTTGTATATAGGAGCAGTATTACAGTAGTTATATTCTTGTATATAGGAGACAGTATTATAGTAGTTATATTGTATATAGGAGCAGTATTATAGTAGTTATATTGTATATAGGAGCAGTATTATAGTAGATATATTCTTTTATATAGGAGCAGTATTATAGTAGATATATTCTTGTATATAGGAGCAGTATTATAGTAGTTATATTCTTGTATATAGGAGCAGTATTATAGTAGTTATATTCTTGTATATAGGAGCAGTATTATAGTAGTTATATTCTTGTATATAGGAGGCAGTATTATAGTAGTTATATTCTTGTATATAGGAGCAGTATTATAGTAGTTATATTCTTGTATATAGGAGCAGTATTATAGTAGTTATATTCTTGTATATAGGAGCAGTATTATAGTAGTTATATTCTTGTATATAGGAGCAGTATTATAGTAGTTATATTCTTGTATATGAGGGCAGTATTATAGTAGTTATATTCTTGTATATGAGGGCAGTATTATAGTAGTTATATTCTTGTATATAGGAGCAGTATTATAGTAGTTATATTATTGTATATAGGAGCAGTATTATAGTAGTTATAGCCTTGCTGATAGGGGTAGTATATAAGCATTAGAGAGTTCTGAGAAAGCTTAGCTGGCCTTAGTATACCAAGCCTCATAGGCACTGTAGTTACCCTACATGTGATAATGTAGTATAAAAATACACTTCCCTGCAGTTTGGCACAGGGAAACTTTACAGGCTTTACTGAACTTGTTCTGGAAAACGTGAATGATTAAGTAAATGTGACGGAATGGCGATATATCATCTGGCACGAGCAGAGCGGCTTGTGTGACGGGCACAGCTGGTCTCTTTATGCAGCCTAGGAATAGTCAGACATGCTGAGCTTAGTAACATAAGACAGAAGGGAGGAGAACTCGTGTGCAGTATTCAGGGAGAGATAAATGGCGGTATAGTCTGCAGGTTACAGCGGTGTTATAAGTGGGCAGTGGACTTTTTTGCCTATACGACGGGTGCCCAACCTGTGCCCAGCGCTACTCTATGTAATCTCTGGTCATCTCCGTGACTGATCAGTGATCTTACTTTCATCCAATTCTCCACACCCCACTATTTGTCTGTGTGTCCCCATAGTCTGGTTCTCATCAGTTTAGATGATAGTGCCGAACTTTATTTGGATTTTCTATATGTAATTTCTATTTTAGTCAGCCATTCCTTTCACTTGTAATCACTTGTGACCTGAGTAATTGGTTCAAGAAATTAAAATTAGGCCATATTCACACAGAGGAATTTTCGTTTAGAAGTCTGCGGAAATTACACTGCAGAAGAGTCCCATTGATTTTAATGGGATTCTGCTGGACCGTGCACACGGCGGAATTTCCGCAGCAGAAACATCTTCTGTGGAAGATCTAATTTCGGCGTCCACAGAAACAACGAACATGTTCATTGAAGGTTATTAAAAGGTAGCCAGACAATGTCATAGAGCAGCGGGAAATGCTAGCAGAATGCTTGGTGTATAGGGAGAGGTATAAGCAGTAGAAAGAGAGAGAAGTGCTCATGCCGCTTTACAGATCATCGGTGAGAGTTTTGGAGTATTGTGCGCAGTACTAGAGGCCATATCTCCAGAAGGATATAGATATTTTGGAATAAGTTCAAAGGAGATACTAAACATGGGTTGAAGGATAAAACGTATCAGGAAAGGTTAAAGGACCTAAACATGTATAGAAGAAAGAAGAGACAGAGGGGATATGATAGAGATATATATATATATATATATATATATATATATATATTATATATATATACACATATATACATATAAAGGGAATCAACACGGTAAAGGAGGAGAAGATATTTAAAAGAAGAAAAACTACCACAAGAGGATATAGTGTTATATTAGAGGGCAAAGGTTTCTGCAGTAATATCAGGAAGTATTACTTTACTGAGAGAGTAGTGGATGCATGGAATAGCCTTCCTGCAGAAGTGGTCGCTGCAAATACAGTGAAGGAGTTTAAGCATGCATGGGATAAGCATAAGGCTATCCTTCATATAAGATAGGGATAGGCATAAGGCTATCCTTCATATAAGATAGGGATAGGCATAAGGCTATCCTTCACATAAGATAGGAATAGGCATAAGGCTATCCTTCACATAAGATAGGAATAGGCATAAGGGGGGGAAAAGGTATTTAGTCAGCCACCAATTGTGCAAGTTCTCCCACTTATAAAGATGAGAGGCTGTAATTTCCATCATAAGTTATAACCTCAACTATGAGAGACAGAATGAGAAAAAAATCCATAAAATCACATTGTCTGTTTTATAAAGAATTTATTTGCAAATTATGGTGGAAAATAAGTATTTGGTCAATAACAAAAGTTGTTCTCAATACTTTGTTATATCCCCTTTCTTGGCAATGACAGAGGTCACATGTTTTCTGTCTTCACAAAGGTTTTCACACACTGTTGCTGGTATTTTGGCCCATTCCTCCATGCAGATCTCCTCTAGAGCAGTGATGTTTTGGGGCTGTCGCTGGGCAACACTGAATTTTAAATCCCTCCAAAGGTTTTCTATGGGATTGAGATCTGGAGACTGGCTAGGCCACTCCAGGACCTTGAAATGCTTCTTACGAAGCCACTTCTTTGTTGCCAGGGCGGTGTGTTTGGGATTATTGAAAGACCCAGCCATGTTTCATCTTCAATGCCCTTGCTGATGGAAGGTGGTTTTCACTCAAAATCTGATGATACATGGCCCCATTCATTCTTTCCTTTACATGGATCAGTCGCCCTGGTCCCTTTGCTGAAAAACAGCCCCAAAGCATGATGTTTCCACCCCCATGCTTCACAGTAGGTATGGTGTGCTTTGGATGCAACTCAGCATTCCTTCTCCTCCAAACATGACAAATTGAATTGTTACCAAAAAGTTCTACTTTGGTTTCATCTGACCATATGACATTCCCCCAGTCCTCTTCTGGATTATCCAAATGCTCTCTAGCAAACTTCAGACAGGCCCAGACATGTACTGGCTTAAGCAGGGGGACACGTCTGGCACACCATTATTTGAGTCCCTGGCGGTGTAGTGTGTTACTGATGGTAGCCTTTGTTACATTGGTCCCAGCACTCTGTAGGTCATTCACTAGGTCCCCCCGTGTGGTTCTGGGATTTTTGCTCACCGTTCTTGTGATTCTTGACACCACGGGGTGAGATCTTGCGCAGTTCCCCAGATCGAGGGAGATTATCAGTGGTCTTGTATGTCTTCCATTTTCTAATAATTGCTCCCACAGTTGATTTCTTCACACCAAGCTGCTTGCCTATTGCAGATTCAGTCCTCCCAGCCTGGTGCAGGTCTACAATTTTGTTTCTGGTGTCCTTCGACAGCTCCTTGGTCTTGGCCATAGTGGAGTTTGGAGTGTGACTGTTTGAGGTTATGGACAGGTGTCATTTATACTGATAAGTTCAAACAGGAGCCATTAATACAGGTAACGAGTGGAGGACAGAGGAGACTCTTAAAGAAGTTGCTACAGGTCTGTGAGAGCCAGAAATCTTGCTTGCTTGTAGGTGATTAAATATTTATTTTCCACCATAATTTGCAAATAAATTCTTTAAAAATCAGACAATGTGATTTTATGGATTTTTTTTTCTCATTATGTCTCTCATAGTTGAGGTATAACCTATGATGAAAATGACAGGCCTCTCATCTTTTTAAGTGGAAGGACTTGCACAATTGGTGGCTGACTAAATACTTTTTTGCCCCACTTTATAAAGGCTATCCTTCATATAAGATAGAAAAAGGTATAAGGCTATCCTTCATATAATATGGAGATAGTTATAAGGCTATCCTTCATATAAAAAGGTAGGGACAAGGACGATTCATAAGTATTCAGAATACTGGGCAGACTAGATGGGCCAAATAGTCACCTGCCGACACATTCTATGTTTCTATGTCTGGAGAAACATCAGGAATTCACAGATCTGAAAGGCTAACCAGTTCATTAAACCTTCACTCCTGTATGAGGAACAATATGGCCCACAGCAGACAGACACCACGTGTCACCACTGCCAAGTCCAACGAGGAAGCGAGAGGATGCGACAGAATAGATCATCTCCAGACAATGCGGCTGCAATCCCTTTCATCGTCTGGCTGGACGGCACATCACCTCCGTGTGCAACTAATGTGCGCTGTCCTCCGCCTGCTGCCTTCTACATTATGATAAGATTCTGAAGGAAGCAGAGAGAAAAATCGTCCGGCTGTTTAAAAATCCCTTTGTTTTTACTACAGTGTTTATGGTTTTGTTTGTACAGCTCTTATTCAGACAGAGGTGTCTCCAAGGTAACAGACAACGAGCCTTTTGTAGTCTGATATGTAGTCCCATAGAAATACTAAGTTTTATCTGTCCCAAACCTTTTCCTAACACATCAAATGTATGTGAGCATAAAGGTACCAAACAAAACCTAGCAAAGGATCAGACTACACGAGTCTGTTTGTTGTCTGTTACCATGGAGAAATCCGAGCTCTACATGAGAGTTTACCAACCAGGGTGCCTCAAGCTGTTGCAAAAAATACAACTTAAAAAAAAAAAAAGCAAAGCTTGCGAGGCGCGCACTGGAAGTCTTTAGCATTGCTCGACACTATGATGTTGCTCAAAGGCTTTTACATCGGCTCCCTAGGAACTGGCACCCAAGATCACTCGATCCCGAGCAGCACTTCCTGACGGCGGCTTATCAGATGCTTCAGTACTGTCAGGCTTCCAAGTCTATTCGTTAGTTTTCTACCTTGATATTGCTCTGTATTTTCTGCTCAGTCTTAGTCAGATTCACAGACTGGGAAGGGGCGTTCCCCAGCAGGCGTGACATCATCTGAAGCCATACAGGGGAGAAGTTCCTCCCTTACTCTGCTACACACAGCCCAGAGCAGTTCAGTGTGAGACGAGCTATGATTGGCTAAGACTGCACAACCCCCCCCCCCCCCCCCCCACTCCCACCACCACCACTCCAGACTGCATTTCCTGATTTTGGACTTCTGCCAGGCCAGCAGAAGTCCAAAGTCTGTGAAAGAGAAAGGGGGGGGGGGGGGACAAGTAGGAGACACCTAGTGGCAGCATGACATTGCCCATTTAAAGGGGGATCTCCTGTACACAACATCTTCTGCCTATCCACAGGAGATAAGGAGATAAGTGTCTGTTCACCCAGGGTTCAACACCCGGAACCCCCAGCAATTTCCTGCCCGATGCACAAGCTCTACTCGTGAACGGAGACTGTCAAAACCCCGCATGAGGCAGAGGCCAACATGCCCCTCCATGCATCTCTATGGGAGAGTTGGAGATATATGAACGCTGTACCTCCAGCTCTCCCATTAGGATGCATGGAGGGGGCATGTCGATCACGGCCTCTCCAAGCAAGAGATGAGCCAGTGTTCTGAACACAAATGTTGTAGTTTTGCAACAGCTGGAGGCACCCTGGTTGGGAAATACTGCCCTAAGCTGATATCACGCATCACAACACACCCCTGAGCTTCTATGGTGGATCCCAACACACCCCTGAGCTTCTAAGGTCAACCCAACACACCCCTGAGCTTCTACGGTGGATCCCAACACACCCCAGACGTGCTATAATCCATCCCTGAGCTGCTCTCATGCATTTCAACACACCACTGAGCTGCTACTGTGCAACCCAACCCAAGCTGCTGCAGCACATCGCAACACACCACTCAACTGCTGGACACCCTGAGCTGTTGCAGTGCATCACAACATACCCAATGCTGCTGACAACTAAGCTGTTGCAGTGTGCTATAAAGCAAACCCAGCAAGTGGTGCAGAAAATGTATATGAAGAGCTCACATGCCATTCTTCCGAGCAAACATGCAGGGACACGTACAGGGGGGGTCCCGTTATACAGGGGACAAGCATTTGCATAGCATTATTGTTATTGAAAGAGAGGGGGTCTCTATGCTCTGTCTAAGAAACGCCTCCACATGGGAGGAGATGAAGCCCCTGACACACAAGATGGATGGTGCAGACACTATATAGATAGTGATGGATGGAAATGACAGGTACTACACCATCCGAGGAGAGGATAGGAAAATGGCGGAAAAAAGACGAATCTCTATCACAACACCGGGGCAGTAAAGGAGAAAATCCTGAAAGTACAAGTGATACTGCTCCTGTCCTGAAGGGGGCGCACTCACTCACAGAAGAATTTTATTATACAGGGACATTCAGCAGGCGATGGACCAAGACCTGTTGAATGCCAGTCCCTTGCAGGTCCCTTTCGAGAGGAACACTTTAACTGTAGCAACACAGTGTGACAGCCCCATTATAATAAACCTCTATGAATATAATATGAAGCTTCTAAGCATTTCAGCAGAGACTGGTAACACTGGACACTATATAATGGGACGTCACATTTACTTTCTATTGTGAACCTTGAATGAGAAGAGTCCTAGTTTAGCAGCAGGTGATAAACTGGAGTCGCCAGGAGCGGCAGATTAGTGTCTCTAACGAAGAATTATAATCCATGACTAAAAAAAATTAAAATAATAAATAAAGCAGCAAGGAGAAAATTCTTGGGGCCTAAGACAAAACAATAAAATGAACAAATTCTTCTTGATGGAGGCAACATTCATTCTAAAGACTCCGATCTGTACAGAGACTGCGGACAGTCAATTGGACAGAGATATATCACTGCAGAGAGCGGCTACTGTCAGCGCACACAATATATGAACAGCGGGGGGTGCACAAAGACTAAGAATAATGCCACAAAGATGTCCTCTACTAGAGGAAACACAGAACCAAAAAGATGTGATCTACAAAGATATTTAATAGACATATGTGTTCTTGCATATATGGGATTGTGTTTATCTGCGCAGCTATGATCCCTTCCTCCATTGTACAACATTTATTTATATATTTTATATATATATATATATATATATATATATATATATATATATATATATATATATACATACATACATACACACACACACACTAGAATTGTCTATGTACAAGAATATAACTACTATAATACTGCTCCTATATACAAGAATATAACTACTATAATACTGCTCCCTATATACAAGAATATAACTACTATAATACTGCTCCTATATACAAGAATATAACTACTATAATACTGCTCCTATATACAAGAATATAACTACTATAATACTGCCCCCTATATACAAGAATATAACTACTATAATACTGCCCCCTATATACAAGAATATAACTACTATAATACTGCTCCTATATACAAGAATAGAACTACTATAATACTGCTCCTATATAATACTGCTCCTATATACAAGAATATAACTACTATAATACTGCTCCTATATACAAGAATATAACTACTATAATACTGCCTCCTATATACAAGAATATAACTACTATAATACTGCTCCTATATACAAGAATATAACTACTATAATACTGCTCCTGTATACAAGAATATAACTACTATAATACTGCCCCTATATACAAGAATACAACTACTATAATACTGCCTCCTATATACAAGAATATAACTACTATAATACTACTCCTATATACAAGAATATAACTACTATAATACTGCTCCCTATATACAAGAATATAACTACTATAATACTGCTCCTATATACAAGAATATAACTACTGTAATACTGCTCCTATATACAAGAATATAACTACTATAATACTGCTGCTATATACAAGAATATAACTACTATAATACTGCTCCCTATATACAAGAATATAACTACTATAATACTGCTCCCTATATACAAGAATATAACTACTATAATACTGTCATGTTGCCCATGAGTCACCAGACAAATATTGTTTAAAAAGGAAGAATTAAATTATTTTTATTTTCTTCATCTATGTAATAAGATATTATTTAATGGTAAGTGCTCATTATAATATCTGTGCAGAACAGCGATAGATTCACAGAATATCACAACCAGGTTATTGAGGTGGAAATGCACACACACACATATATTATACATATACATATATATATATATATACATATATATATACATACACACACACACACACACCCCCATCATATAATACTGCTCCTATATACAAGAATATAACTACTATAATACTGCTCCTATATACAAGAATATAACTACTATAATACTGCTCCTATATACAAGAATATAACTACTATAATACTGCTCCTATATACAAGAATATAACTACTATAATACTGCTCCTATATACAAGAATATAACTACTATAATACTGCTCCTATATACAAGAATATAACTACTATAATACTGCTCCTATATACAAGAATATAACTACTATAATACTGCTCCTATATACACGAATATAACTACTATAATACTGCTCCTATATACAAGAATATAAATACTATAATACTGCCCCTATATACCAGAATATAACTACTATAATACTGCCTCCTATATACAATATTATAACTACTATTATACTGCTCCTATATACAAGAATATAACTACTATAATACTGCCTCCTATATACAAGAATATAACTTCTATAATACTGCTTCTTCAGGCCCGAAGAAGCGGTTTTAACCGCGAAACGAGCTCGTAGCTGTCACCGCTCAGCTCCGGCTGTAGCGATCTCTCCGAATCATCTCCCGTACAGCGGCCGGCCATACATGGACTAACTCAGTGACACAGTGAAGCAGCGCAAGAAGGGTGAGTGCAAAAGCAACCTTTTTCTCCTTTTGCTATTTTGGACATTGTTCTCTCCTGCTTTTTTGCACCACCCCGCTCCATACCACTGACATCCCCTGTCACAGTGTACACACTCCCGGATATTGTGGGTGGCCGCGGTGCGGTCCTCTCTCTCCATCTACTCTCCACATTTTTTATAACTACTATAATATACTGTCTCCTATATACAAGAATATAACTACTATAATACTGCCTCCTATATACAAGAATATAACTACTATAATACTGCTCCTATATACAAGAATATAACTACTATAATACTGCTCCTATATACAAGAATATAACTACTATAATACTGCTCCTATATACAAGAATATGACTACTATAATACTGCCTCCTATGTACAAGAATATAACTACTATAATACTGCCTCCTATGTACAAGAATATAACTACTATAATACTGCCTCCTATATACAAGAATATAACTACTATAATACTGCTCCTATATACAAGAATATAACTACTATAATACTGCCTCCTATATACAAGAATATAAATACTATAATACTGCTCCTATATACAAGAATATAACTACTATAATACTGCTCCTATATACAAGAATATAACTACTATAATACTGTCTCCTATATACAAGAATATAACTACTATAATACTGCTCCTATATACAAGAATATAACTAATATAATACTGCCTCCTATATACAAGAATATAACTACTATAATACTGCTCCTATATACAAGAATATAACTACTATAATACTGCTCCTATATACAAGAATATAACTACTATAATACCGCCTCCTATATACAAGAATATAACTACTATAATACTGCTCCTATATACAAGAATATAACTAATATAATACTGCTCCTATATACAAGAATATAACTACTATAATACCGCCTCCTATATACAAGAATATAACTACTATAATACCGCCTCCTATATACAAGAATATAACTACTATAATACTGCCTCCTATATACAAGAATATAACTACTATAATACTGCTCCTATATACAAGAATATAACTAATATAATTCTGCTCCTATATACAAGAATATAACTACTATAATACTGCCTCCTATATACAAGAATATAACTACTATAATACTGCCTCCTATATACAAGAATATAACTACTATAATACTGCTCCTATATACAAGAATATAACTACTATAATACTGCCTCCTATATACAAGAATATAACTACTATAATACTGCTCCTATATACAAGAATATAACTACTATAATACTGCTCCTATATACAAGAATATAACTACTATAATACTGCTCCTATATACAAGAATATAACTACTATAATATTGTCTCCTATATACAAGAATATAACTAATATAATACTGCCTCCTATATACAAGAATATAACTACTATAATACCGGCTCCTATATACAAGAATATAACTACTATAATACCGCCTCCTATATACAAGAATATAACTACTATAATACTGCCTCCTATATACAAGAATATAACTACTATAATACTGCCTCCTATATACAAGAATATAACTACTATAATACTGCCTCCTATATACAAGAATATAACTACTATAATACTGCCTCCTATATACAAGAATATAACTACTATAATACTGCCTCCTATATACAAGAATATAACTACTATAATACTGCCTCCTATATACAAGAATATAACTACTATAATACTGCTCCTATATACAAGAATATAACTACTATAATACTGCTTCCTATTCCTATGTACAAGAATTGACAGATCATCTATTTGAATATACATTGTGTAATGCTTCATTTTTCCTGCAGGGGAAATACAGGAGAACTAAACGCTTGTTGACTGGATACACGTCTAACAAAAAGCCATTCTGCTAAGTGGACAACCCCTGGAACAAAAACAAAATAAATAAAAAACAAAATAAATAAAATATTCTTAGTAACAAGCGGACACACTTGCATAATTCCCGGTATAGAACTATATGGTGTCATTTTCAGTAATATATATATAGATTTTTTTTTTTTTTTTTTTTTAGCACTTTGAATGAAGTTCTCCCTCCTTAAAATGCAGTGTATTTCCCTTTAAATCAGAGTACAGATCAGTTCTGGAGGAGAGAAGCTGAGGAAGTCTGCGATACACAGATGACAATTCCAAGAGAGACATAATGTGGCGCGCCGTATCCAAGCAACCGAACGTAAACCAGACAGGGAAATCATACCGGGGGTGAAGGCTGAAGGAAGCTCGCAGACATCCTCCACGAAATAATAGAGGCACGTTACCGCTTCCTTATGAGAATTCTGGAGTACGAGGCGGCGCATGTAATGGTACATACAGGAGAGAATCACTGTCTAATGGCGGCAAAAGTGAGATCCCAAGTGTTCTTATGGAAAGGACATGTAGATAAACATCCAATAACAAAACTACATAAAAAAAAAAAAAAAAAAAAATGTATTAAATAAAATGAAATAAATAAAAAATAAATAAATGATATACGTTTATTTAATTTATATTTACATATATAGGTATATTCCAGGCAACTGCAAACTAATGGTAGGTAAAGTGAGATCTCAAATGTTCTTATGGAAAGGATAGCAATAACACGTAGAAAAACATCTAATAACAAAATGACTACAGAAAAATAAATAATAAAATGAATAAATAAAATAATAAATAAATAAATTATATCTGTTTATTTAATTTATGTATATAGGTATATTCCAGGCGATTGCAAACTAATGGTGGCGAAAGTGTGATCCCAAGTGTTCTTGGAAAGGATAGCAGTAACATGGAGATAAATATCAATCACAAAATTACTACATACCAAAAAAAAATATATATTTTTGTATTAAATAAATAAAATGAATAAATAAATTAAAAAAATGATATAATTATATATATATATATATATATATATATATATATATATATATATATATATATATATATATATATATATATATACACATACATACATACACACACACACAGGTATATTCCAGGCGATTACAAACAGATGGTGGCGAAAGTGAGATCCTAAGTGTCCTTACCAAAAGGACATGGAAGTAACCCCTTAGTGTACATGGAACATTATCCAACATTCTATGCTTCCGTATGTTGTACAGGTCAATCCAGACAACGTGCATGTTCCAGGTCCGGCAAGTCCTGGATCCTGCTTTTCCCAGGAAGAGCTTTACTCGTCCACTCGTGAGATTAGAGGAACTCCCCCATTCTCAAACTTTGTCTTCTATAGTCCCATTCTTTACTCACAAACATTACCTGTTTACAGAGACGGCACTCACCAAAAGGGTCTTTATTCAAATTCTACTGTGAATACAGACAAGGGCAGGTAGAAGTGAGAGGGCAGGGGCGTCCAGACGCCCCTGCCCTCTCACTTCTACCTGCCCTTGCCTGTATGCACCGCAGAATTTGCATAAAGACGACCCTTTTGGTGAGTGCCATCCCGGTCATCTATTGTCTCATTGGATTGCATACCTACATCAGACTAAGGGTTTGGGCTTCAGGTTAAGTTCAAGGCGCAGCTGTCTACTCGTACATGGTGTGAACAGTACCTAGCCATGCATGTGCAGGACATTACCTCTACTAGTCCCTCTGTGAGTAAAGAGTTCAGCAAGATTTACACTACGGTATCTCCGTCCAGAGATTCCAAGTGCTCCCATCGCTGACTGAATCAGTGCGAACATCGCCGTCCTCGTAGATGGCATTGTCTTCCGTGCAGATTCCTCCTAAAGAATGACCGAGTTACCTTTGGCGGCATAACTTTAGTTGCAGAAATTGCGTAGTTTGGACTGTGCAGCGGAATCCTATGAACAGCAATGGAACTTCCTAAAGGAGTTTAATTGAACTCTGACTGGTATTTGCATAGTGTGAACCTGTATGGTAGACCCGACCGGGCGCTGCTGCCTCAGTTTTGAATGATGGAATCCAGAGATCCAAGGAATGCTTCTTGAATAGCGTTTATTTAAGGAGTAAAAACAACAACAACAAAAAAAAAAACACTTACGCATTTTGGGGGTCTTCCCTACCTCTTCTTCAGATTGCTATCCTAACCTGTTTATGTTACACTTGCAGCTTGTATGGGGTAAGAAATAGGCAAGTAAATCAAGCTCAACCTCCCACTGACTGAGATAAGTAGGTGTATTTTCCAGAAGGGGGGGGGGGGGGGGTGTTCCTAAACCGCCTCCTAAAGAGTGATTATGACATGATGACCAGGGCTGCTGCAAGGATTTTTGCCACCTAATTTTGAGGCCCGCTGGCTCAGCCCTTTGACACGCCCCACCTTACTACTGGGGTGAAACACTAGAGTAAATTTCTTCCTCATGGGGCGGATGTATTGAAGCGCACGCAATGTCAGGACCTGCCTGTCTGGCCTCGGAGGTTGCACTGCGCTCCTCCAGCCGGCTGAAGAATGCAGATAATTATGGTACCGGGGAAGGTGGGGTGGGGGGTGGTCTTGCGACAGTGGTGCTGGCTGGGTGGGTGCTTTGGATGCTGGCTGGATCCAAACTTTCTTGCAGAGTGGCACCCCATCCAGAGGGCGCTCTGGGCGGCTGCCTATTTTGCCTATAGGCAGAACCGGCCCTGGTGATGACATTGCTTACTGATTATTAAAGGGAACCAGTCACCTGTTTTATGCTGCCCAAACTGCAGGCAACATGAAATAGGTGCAGGTAGCGGGCGTTTCAGAGTAATCATAGTTTAAAAAAAGCTGCCGGGATCCTGGTAACTAGTCATTAGGGTGGTGTTCGGCGGATGCTCTCCACATCGCTGGCGCTAAATGACCCATCCCTCCCTATACACCGCTCACCCTTTCAGGCTGAGTTAACATTACGGAATTTCCAGCCTGAAATATTCCGCCAGGAGATTCAGAGGGATGAATCAGTCGGCACTAGGACCATAAGGACATCGCTGTCCCCACAGACATCAATCTATTCCGCTCGGCTCATTTTAATTCATTCTCGGGATGAATTTTAGCGACGGAAAGCTCTGCAGCTGAAATTCTGTTTTATGCACTGTGCAGCGCTGGGGAGCTGCAGGACTGAAATTTCCAAGCAGAATTCTGCTCGGAAATTGTGTAGTGTGAACCTGGTTACAGAGTAAATCATAGCGTTCTGGGATCGGGCTCCCTGCACCTGTTTCACGCTGCCCGTGACTTGGGTAGCATAAAACAGATGACAGGTTCTCTTTAACCCCATCCCTCCAAGTCGATTTTTTTTTCCTGAGGGTCAGTACAAGTCCAGCTATACTAAATTCATACAATATGAATATGGAGATGCATTTCTTCTTTTTTTTTTTTTTATCTGTCTTTACTATGGTCGCCAATGATCGTAGCTAGAACTAGGGATTGACCGATATCGTTTTTTTAGGGCCGACACTTTGTGGAGGTTAGGGCCGATAACTTATACCGATATTCCAGTATAAGTTATCGGCTATTTATCCCCCCCCGGCGACACCGCTGCAGATCATTGATTTAAAGCGGGCGCTTTAAATCAATGAACTGCGGCGGCTTTTGTGGTGCCAGAGACCACCGCCTGTCCTGTGGTCCTGACTCCTATCGACGCACCCCCCCCCACACCCCCCCCACCATCGCGCCGGCCAAAGACCGCCACCGCCGCTGCCCCATTGCCTCCCCCATTCCCGGTTTTATAATTACCTGTTCCCGGGACCCGGTGTCCATGCTTCTTCTGGCTCCTGCGTGTCCTCCTGAGCTGTCGCTGTGCGCACTGAAGGTGACGTCGCGTTGAGCACGTCACACGTCGCTGCGCAGTGCACAGCGTAACACAGGACGCGCAGGAGCCAGAAGTAGCCCCATAACCCGGGCCCAGGTAATTATAAAACCGGGGATGGGGGAGGCAATGGGGCAGCGGCGGTGGCGGTCTCTGGCCGCTGCGGCAGTGGGGGGTGCGGCGCAGTAAGGTGGTGGAGGCGGTGCGGGGGCAGGGCATTATCAGAATATCGGCAAGGTAATTGCCGATACCGATAACGTCCAAAATCATGAATATCGGCCGATAATATCGGCCAAACCGATAATCGGTCGATCCTTAGCTAGAACATGCCGGATGTCAGCTTTAATACACAGCCAGCACCCGTTTTGTATTGAGCATGTTCAGCTCTCATCAAGTGACCTTATGACAGTGTTTCCCATCAAGTGTGCCTCCAGCTGTTGCAAAACTACAACTCCCAGCATGCCCAAACAGCCAAAGGCTGTCCAGGCATGTTGGGAGTTGTAGTTTTGCAACAGCTGGAGGAACGCTGGTTGGGAAACATTGCCTTATGAGTACGTAATAAGAAAATACTATGGCTAATGGAACTGATGCTGCCTTACAAGGTAGCATCCTATAGGTGGCGCCTCAAACCATTTTCTTAGATACAAAGGAGAGATGTTTCGTTGTTTTCCATGGAAGATATGTAGAACCTGTATCCTACCCAGTCTGCTCTAAGCATAGAAAGAGTTAAGGGAGCCCTACAGAATTACCTTATATTACTTGTACTCTTACAGAACGTTCAGCACTTGACTATAATGAGCACACACTGTCCGGCTTAATACGAGCCGGTGGTTTGGTACCATTACCTCGCTGACATTGTGTACCCAGTGTATGCATGAGATTACTAAGTGGAGAGTTCTCCATCTCCTGACCCGGGGGAAGAAGGAGGAGAAGGAGGACATTGTGTGGAGACAACGCTGGCAGTTAGTGGAGATGGCAGGTGATACGGGGAGATCTGCACTTGGCGGTCAAAACGAAAAAGGAAAGGTCAGGTTCAACTTCACTGACTGGACTAAGAATAGAAACCTTATGTAAGATGAAATTCTGAGAAAAAAGGAGAGAAACCAGAAGGAAATGGGACAAAAAAATGCACCCGCAAAACCTGAGGATAATAACTTAAAGTGTACACCGAGGTCAAGCCGGGGCTCTGTACACCGAGGTCAAGCCGGGGCTCTGTACACCGAGGTCAAGCCGGGGCTCTGTACACCGAGGTCAAGCCGGGGCTCTGTACACCGAGGTCAAGCCGGGGCTCTGTACACCGAGGTCAAGCCGGGGCTCTGTACACCGAGGTCAAGCCGGGGCTCTGTACACCGAGGTCAAGCCGGGGCTCTGTACACCGAGGTCAAGCCGGGGCTCTGTACACCGAGGTCAAGCCGGGGCTCTGTACACCGAGGTCAAGCCGGGGCTCTGTACACCGAGGTCAAGCCGGGGCTCTGTACACCGAGGTCAAGCCGGGGCTCTGTACACCGAGGTCAAGCCGGGGCTCTGTACACCGAGGTCAAGCCGGGGCTCTGTACACCGAGGTCAAGCCGGGGCTCTGTACACCGAGGTCAAGCCGGGGCTCTGTACACCGAGGTCAAGCCGGGGCTCTGTACACCGAGGTCAAGCCGGGGCTCTGTACACCGAGGTCAAGCCGGGGCTCTGTACACCGAGGTCAAGCCGGGGCTCTGTACACCGAGGTCAAGCCGGGGCTCTGTACACCGAGGTCAAGCCGGGGCTCTGTACACCGAGGTCAAGCCGGGGCTCTGTACACCGAGGTCAAGCCGGGGCTCTGTACACCGAGGTCAAGCCGGGGCTCTGTACACCGAGGACAAGCCGGGGCTCTGTACACCGAGGACAAGCGGGGCTCTGTACACCGAGGACAAGCGGGGCTCTGTACACCGAGGACAAGCGGGGCTCTGTACACCGAGGACAAGCGTCGCTCTGTACACCGAGGACAAGCGTCGCTCTGTACACCGAGGACAAGCGTCGCTCTGTACACCGAGGACAAGCGTCGCTCTGTACACCGAGGACAAGCGTCGCTCTGTACACCGAGGACAAGCGTCGCTCTGTACACCGAGGACAAGCGTCGCTCTGTACACCGAGGACAAGCGTCGCTCTGTACACCGAGGACATGCGTCGCTCTGTACACCGAGGACATGCGTCGCTCTGTACACCGAGGACAAGCAGGGCTCTGTACACCGAGGACAAGCAGGGCTCTGTACACCGAGGACAAGCAGGGCTCTGTACACTGAGGACCAGCAGGGCTCTGTACACCGAGGACAAGCGTCGCTCTGTACACCGAGGACAAGCAGGGCTCATACATCAGGATGATTGACAAGCCAGGAGTCTGCACAGAGTCCTACTTGTCCTTACTTCCTGTTTTTGGACTCATCATTGAGACACACAGACAATAGCTGCAGGGACATAATTTTTTAAAATTTACACATTTTTTAAAAGCAATGCATATTACAAATATACATATAATGGTATTGTCTACATTATATGAAGAGTTTTTGTTGACGACAGGTACACTTTAAAAGGTGTAGATGTATAAATATGAGAACATCACAAATAAGTGGACAGACTAGCGTCCTCAAACCCAACGATAAGCACTTACTTTCCATGGGAGTCCCCCTATTCGCTTTCACTGCAGTGCAGAGAAGTGACCAGGCAGAAAACTACTGTGAATGTCTTGGAACTGTCCTATTCACTTCTATTGCAGTGCAATAGTCAGGCTGGACACTACTGTGCATGTCTGGTATCTGTCCTATTGATTTCTATTACATTGTAGAAAGATAGTCACGCAGGGAACTGCTGTGCATGGCTAGGAGCCAACCTATTCACTTCCATTGCAGTGCAGAGAGATGTTCATGCAGGGAACTGCTGTGCATGGCCGGGAGCAAACCTATTTACTTCAATTGCAGTGCAGAGAAGTGTGACGTTTGATTAGGTCAGTGTTTCCCAACCAGCATGCTTCCAGCTGTTGCAAAACTACAACTCCCAGCATGCCCGGACAGCCAAAGGCTGTGCGGGCATAATGGGAGTTGTAGTTTTGCAACAGCTGGAGGCACCCTGGTTGGGAGACACTAGATTATGTCATAGACATTAACCAATGAAGAGGCTGCCATAAAAAAATACTGAAAAGTCTTGGTCCACAGGACATATCAGGTCAATGAAGATTGCATTCTCCCAAAAAAACAAAAAAAAAAAATTATATTATATTATATATATATAAATAAATAAATAAATAAATTGCAAAATCATTGGTAGTTGCAGTATCTTGTAATACCTTTTTTATTGGACTAACAAGATTATGTGGAGACAAGCTTTCGGGATTCCTCCCTTTATCAAGTCATAAGCATTTCTGAGTCTATCGTCCTATAGCTATACAATTTATGGCCCAACTTAATGTCCATTCTCCACATATGTTGTTTTAACCCCTGCATATTTTGTGAGATAGAATGTGTGTTTTCTCCTTGTGAGCTCAGAAATGCTTATGACTTGATAAAGGGAGGAACCCCGAAAACTTGTCTCTACATAATCTTGTTAGTCCAATAAAAAAGGTATTACAAGATACTGCAACTACCGATGATTTTGCTTTTTGCATCACTGGACTAATACGGCTATAGTGGTGGGATGGTACACACTATTTGGCTAAATGGTAAGCTAAGCACCTCAATTTTCATTATAGCAATATAGCATTTCATATATATCTTTGTGCTAGCAGTGTGCTGCTGCATTTTCCTGTATATTACACACATGCATACATATATACACACACACACACAGTCACGGCCGTAAATGTTGGCACCTCTGAAATTTTTCAAGAAAATGAAGTATTTCTCACAGAAAAGGATTGCAGTAACACATGTTTTGCTATACACATGTTTATTCCCTTTGTGTGTATTGGAACTAAACCAAAAAGGGAGGAAAAACATCAAATTGGACATAATGTCACCAAACTCTAAAAATGGGCTGGACAAAAATGATTGCCACCTTTTCAAAATTGTGGCTAAATATGATTGTTTCAAGCATGTGATGCTCTTTTAACCTCTTAAGAACGTGGGGCGTATGCATACGCCCGTGGGAATTCCGGTCCCCGCCGCTAGCCGGTTAGGGACCGGACTGGGATGCCTGCTGAAATCATTCAGCAGGCATCCCGTCACATCGTCCAGGGGGGTCCTGAGACCCCCCATCTCGGCGATCGCAGATAATCGCATGTCAATTCAGACATGCGATTTTCTGCTATTCTGGGCTGATCGGGTCTCTGGTGACCCAATCACCTGGAAAATAGGGATGATCGGAGCTGTGAAAGTAAAGTGACCTTTACTGTGGCAACCACTAGGAAAGCCAAACTGCAACCCCCGGCATGCTGGGAGTTGTAGTTTTGCAACATCTGGAGGGTCACAGTTTGGAGACCACTGTTACAGTGGTGCCCAAATGGTAGCCCTCCAGATGTTGCCAAACTACAACTCGCAGCATGCCTAGACTGCCCAGGCATGCTGGGAGTTGTAGTTCTGTTACATCTCTCCCTTCAGATTTTGCAATTTTCAAGAAATTTTAGAAAATTGCTGCTCTATTTTGAAGCCCTCTAATTTTTTCAAAAAGCTAAAATATGTCCATTTTATGATGCCAACATAAAGTGGACATATTGTATTTGTGAATAAAAATAAAATTTATTGGGAATGTCCATTTTCCTTACAAGTAGAGAGCTTCAAAGTTAGAAAAATGCAACATTTTCAAAATTTTCATTTTTAGGATTTTTCACCAAAAAAGGATGCAAGTAACACCGAAATTTTTGAGTTATTAATTCGTAAAGAGACGGTGGTCAGAATTGCGAAAAAGGGCTCAGTCCTTAAGGTGAAAAAGGGCTGCGTCCTTAAGGGGTTAAACTCACTGGGGCAAGTAACATGTGTGGGCAATATAAAAATCCCACTTGAAAGTAGATAAAAAGGAGAGAAGTTCACTTTCTTTGCTTTGTGTGCCGCACTAAACATGGACAACAGAAAGAGGAGAAGAGAACTGTCTGAGCACTTGAGAACCAAAATTGTGGAAAAATATCAACAATCTCAAGGTTACAAGTCCATCTCCAGAGATCTAGATTTGCCTTTGTCCACAGTGCGCAACATTATCGAGAAGTTTGCAGCCCATGGCACTGTAGATAATCTCCCTGGGCGTGGACGGAAGAGAAAAGTTGATGAAAGGTGTCAATGCAGGATAGTCCTGATGGTTGATAAGCAGCCTCAAACAAGTTCCAAAGACATTCAAGCTATCCTGCAGGCTCAAGGAGCATCAGTGTCGGCGCAAACTATCAATCGACATTTAAATAAAATGAAAATCTATGGAGGAGACCCAGGAGGACCCCACTGCTGACACAGAGACATAAAAAAGCAAGACTACGTTTTGCCAAAATTAACTTGAGTAACCAAAATCCTTCTGCGAAAACATCTTATGGACTTATGAGACCAAGATAGAGCTTTTTGGTAAAGCACATCATTCTACTGTTTACCGAAAACGGAATGAGGCCTACAAAGAAAAGAGCACAGTACCTACAGTGACATATGGTGGTGGGGGGGGGGGGGGGGGTCAATGATGTTTTGGGTTGTTTTGCGGACTCTGGCACTGGGGGCCTTGAATGTGTACAAGGAATCATGAAATCTGAAGATTACCAACGGATTTTAGGTCGCACTGTACAGCCCAGTGTCAGAAAGCTGGGTTTGCATCCGAGACCTTGGGTCTTCCAGCAGGACAATGACCCCAAACATACATCAAAAAGCCCCAGAAATGGATGACAACAAAGTGCTGGAGAGTTCTGAAGTGGCAGCAATGAGTCCAGATCTAAATCCCATTGATCACCTGTGGAGAGATCTTAAAATTACTGTTGGGAAAAGGCGTCTTCCAATAAGAGAGACCTGGAGCAGTTTGTAAAGGAAGAGTGGTCAAACATTCCGGCTGAGAGGTGTAAGAAGCTTATTGATGGTTATAGGAAGACACTGATTTCAGTTATTTTTTTCCAAAGGGTGTGCAACCAAATATTAAGTTAAGGGTGCCAATAATTTTGTCCAGACCATTTTTGGAGTTTGGTGGCATTATGTCCAATGTGCATTTTTTCCTCCTTTTTTTGGTTTAGTTCCAATACACACAAAGGGAATAAACATGTGTATAGAAAACATGTGTTACTGCAATCCTTTTCTGTGAGAAATACTTCATTTTCTTGAAAAATTTCAGGGGTGCCAACATTTACGGCCATGACTAACATATATGTTTATGTATGTATATATATATATATATACACACATACATACATACACACACACATATATATTTTTTTTTATTATACATACATACACACACACAAATAAATATTAAAGAGATAGTGATGAGATATATATATATATATCTTATCACTATTTCTTACCTTCATCTAGATGACATCTCAGGTTGACAGAGATAACATTCCATGAACCGTCCGGTAAAGATCTCTCATCTGTACACAATGTATGGTCAATCAGCCTCTCTATGCTTTTAACCAATTTCCGCTACAATCCACATTGTGGTGTCTGTCACATATGACATCTAATCCATTTCTACTGCTATATAAAGCCGAACCATATAAATCTTACATCAATCCCACTAAATAACTCTCAGAAGACATTCACCTAAAATTAGAAAAATGTACAAGACAACTTACCTCTTCTACACAGGTGAATAATCCAAGATCCTGCTCAGGCGTGAAGGCAGCAGATTCAGAAAGAACCAAAGTTGAAATGAAAGGATAATGAAAGGATCAGATCGCTGTCATCTTAGTAAGTTGTCTGAGAATTAATCCAAGAATGCTCCTATAAAAAGAGAAAACAGATTTAATAAACACTAAAGCGGTAGGAAAACTACACAAATGTAGATAAAGTATTTGTTAAGACACAGTATGTATAACTACTATAGTACTTCCCTTATGTACAAGAATATAAGTACTATAATACTGCTCCTATATACAAGAATATAACTACTATAATACTGCTCCTATATACAAGAATATAACTACTATAATACTGCTCCTATATACAAGAATATAACTACTATAATACTGCTCCTATATACAAGAATATAACTACTATAATACTGCTCCTATATACAAGAATATAACTACTATAATACTGCTCCTATATACAAGAATATAACTACTATAATACTGCTCCTATATACAAGAATATAACTACTATAATACTGCTCCTATATACAAGAATATAACTACTATAATACTGCTCCTATATACAAGAATATAACTACTATAATACTGCTCCTATATACAAGAATATAACTACTATAATACTGCTCCTATATACAAGAATATAACTACTATAATACTGCTCCTATATACAAGAATATAACTACTATAATACTGCTCCTATATACAAGAATATAACTACTATAATACTGCTCCTATATACAAGAATATAACTACTATAATACTGCCCCTATATACAAGAATATAACTACTATAATACTGCTCCTATATACAAGAATATAACTACTATAATACTGCTCCAATATACAAGAATATAACTACTATAATACTGCCTCCTATATACAAGAATATAACTACTATAATACTGCCTCCTATATACAAGAATATAACTACTATAATACTGCCTCCTATATACAAGAATATAACTACTATAATACTGCTCCTATATACAAGAATATAACTACTATAATACTGCTCCTATATACAAGAATATAACTACTATAATACTGCTCCTATGTACAAGAATATAACTACTATAATACTGCCTCCTATATACAAGAATATAACTACTATAATACTGTCATGTTGCCCATGAGTCACCAGACAAATATTGTTTAAAAAGGAAGAACTAAATTATTTTTATTTTCTTCATCTATGTAATAAGATATTATTTAATGGTAAGTGCTCATTATAATATCTGTGCAGAACAGCGATAGATTCACAGAATATCACAACCAGGTTATTGAGGTAGAAATGCACACACACATATACATACATATATTTAACATATATATATATATATATATATATATATATATATAGTATATATATATATATATATATACACACACACACACACACACACACACACACACACCCCCATCACCCCTGGACTGTATCTCAGTCTGCGGTCCATCTGGTGTGACATCCAGTGCACAGAGCAGCTGTCACTCTACGGAGCAGCTTGTGATCTCATGCGTTGCGACGCCTGCCCCTACTAGAAATAATATTTATGTATAGTTAAGAGAAACAAAAAACATAGTATTATATCCGTTTAACCCAAATATCAATAAATTGGCATCGATCCTATAGTATGACCAGAGGCCCACACCGAATATACATTTAGTGATGTGATCACGTCCCCCAGCAGAATGTATGGTCTTATTGCAGCCAGTCATGTGATCAGCTGATCGCTGCTGGTTCAGCATCAAAAATATTCCTATCATCACTGGAGAAGCTTAAACTATTCGATTCAGGTGAAACATACACTGCTCAAAATAATTAGGGGAACACTAAGATAACACATTCAAGATCTGAATGAATGAACTAATCGTATGAAATACTTTCCTCTTTACATAGCTGAATGTGCGGACAACAAAATCACACAAAAATTATCAATGGAAATCAAATATATCAACCCATGGAGGTCTGGATATGGAGTCACACTCAAAATCACAGTGGAAAACCACACTACAGGCTGATCCAACTTTATGTAATGTCCTTAACACAAGTCACAATGAGGCTCAGTATTGTGTGGCCTCCGCGTGCCCGTATGACCTCCCTACAACGCCTGGGCATGACCCTGATGAGGTGGAGGATGGTCTCTTGACGGATATCCTCCCAGACCTGGACTAAAGCATCCGCCAACTCCTGGACAGTCTGTGGTGGATGGAGTGAGACGTCCAGATGGGCTCAATCGGATTCACGGATTCAAGTCTGGGGAACGGGCGGCCAGTCCATAGCATCAATGCCTTCCTCTTGTAGGAACTGCTGACACACTCCAGCCACATGAGGTCTAGCATTGTCTTGTATTAGGAAGAACCCAGGGCCAACCGCACCAGCATATGGTCTCACAAGGGGTCTGAGGATCTCATCTCGGTACCTAATGGCAGTCAGGCTACCTCTGGCTAGCACATGGAGGGTTGTGCTGCCTCTCCCCCCCCCCCCCCCCCCCCCAAAGAAATGCCACCCCACACCAAAACTGACCCACCGCCAAACCGGTCATGCTGAAGTTAGTTGCAGGCAGCAGAATGTTCTCCACGGCGTCTCCAGACTATCATGTGTGCTCAGTGTGAACCTGCTTTCATCTGTAAAGAGCACAGGGCACCAGTGGCGAATTTGACAATCTTTGTGTTCTCTGGCAAATGCCAAACGTCCTGCATGGTATTGGGCTGTAAGCACAACCCCCACCTGTGGACGTTGGGCCCTCATGGAGTCTGTTTCTGACCATTTGAGTGGACACAGGCACATTTGTGGCCTGCTTGAGGTAATTTTGCAGGGCTCGGGCAGTGCTCCTCCTGCTCCTCCTTGCACAAAGGTGGAGGTAGCGGTCCTGCTGCTGGGTTGTTGTCCTCCTACGGCCTCCTCCACGTCTCCTGATGTACTGGCTTGTCTCCTGGTAGCGCCTCCATGCTCTGGACACTACGCTGACAGACACAGCAAACCTTCTTGCCACAGCTCGCATTGATGTGCCATCCTGGATGAGCTGCACTACCTGAGCCACTTGTGTGGGTTGTAAACTCCTTCTCATGCTACCACTAGAGTGAAAGCACCGCCAGCATTCAAAAGTGACCAAAACATCAGCCAGGAAGCATAGGAACTGAGAAGTGGTCTGTGGTCACCACCTGCAGAACCACTCCTTTATTGGGGGTGTCTTGCTAATTGCCTATAATTTCCACCTGTTGTCTGTTCCATTTGCACAACAGCATGTGAAATTAATTGTCAATCAGTGTTGCTTCCTAAGTGAACAGTGTGATTTCACAGAAGTGTCATTGACTTGGAGTTACATTGTGTTATGTAAGTGTTCCCTTTATTTTTTTGAGCAGTGTAGAATAATATGGTACTAAAGCAAAGAAGAAAGGAGACCAGGCACTACACGACGGCCTATATCAGAACAATGGACCTGCAGATCTGTTGTGGTCTGGTGATCAACGTCTGAGATTCTCAGCAAGGGTATATTCAGTGTACATAGAAGCAGAATAGTACAGAGCACTCACCAATGGCAGGTATTTATAACTTATTTCTGATGATACATAGAAGACAGCATAGAAAAACAACAACAGTTTCGTAACTGCGGGTACTTCGCCTGGCCTCCACTCATAAATTACAGTCAGGTTTATTATCCAAGATGTAACACGTTTCACTGCTCATGCACAGCTTCTTCATGCATGCCTGAAGAAGCTGTGCATGCGTAGTGAAACGTGTTGCATCTTGGATAATAAACCTGACTTTATCTGATCCTGCTGTGTGACTTGGTCAGGTCAGCGCCGTAAATCCTGCTTTCTTCTTGAAGCTGCTATGTATTACTGTGTCTTACACTAGCGGGAAGGTTGCAGATGGACCTCATATTTTATACAATCACCATTGTTGTGTATGCTAGTACACAACCACCTACGGAAACCGGCTGTGATTCACCCTATACCCCTACCCTCTCACCGATATGATTTACCCCATGGAGCGCCTTCCAGCTCTCCTATAAATCCACTCATAAGTAACTGCTGTCAAGCAACAGCTGTCGCCTATCCACACGCCCTACTCTAAACTACTGTCTCCCCGCTATGCCATCTTCTACCTATCATCCGCAATAAAAGTTATGGATACCTGCCATCGGTGAGTGCTCAATATTAATTCTGCTTTTACGTATGCTGTATATACCCATCAGTGAGAATCTCAGACGTTAAGCACCAGATCCCATCAGACAGCTGTTTCTTCCGGTACGAAACGGCTGTCACCTTTCCACGCTCCCCGCTAAGAACAACTATCTTTTGCTATGCCATCTTTTATGTATCGCCAGAAATAAAATTTAAGGATACCTGCAATCGGTGAGTGCTCCATTTCAGTTCTGGTTCTATGTTGAACAACATGGCCTTTGGCCGTAAAACAAGTCATGTTGCCAATGGTTGTGGTGTGGCACGCATCACCATCCCTTCAGTGCAAAATGAGCTTCTGTGTCCCTAGCCTAATAGGGAGGTGTCCATTGTATAGGGTTGTTGGGGGTATTCCTATATAATACAATCTTCTAAGATGTACAATAGATTTATTATCTGTGGGAATCTTATCTTAGGGCCCTCCCCCTCCACGATCCAGACAAAGACGACGACGCAGCGTTTATTCACCATCCAATTTTGCAGGATCGGAAAAAAGGACCACAACACCTTTCACTGGTGCCCCAACTAGTAAGGGTTTGCAAGTACGACTAGGGCTGCATCATTGGCATAAGCGTCAAGGCGTCTTAAAGGGGTAGTCTGTCCCTAGGCATCTTATCCCCTATCCACAGGATAGGGGAGAAGTGTCTCATTGCAGTTAGTTCGGCCGCTGGGACCCCTTGTGATCTACTGCACGACGCTCCAGTAATTCACATGCACGGAATGGTCTCCGCTCTGAGCCGGATAACTAGCGACCACAGCACAAGCTGATGTTGTATATGTTGGGAAAACTTTATCCTTTTTAAAATACTTCATAGGAAAATGTCATTTCCTTTTGATAGAAATCATGGCTTATAAAGAAAAATACAAAATAAATTTAAAAAAAAGACCACTAGTGGTCCCCATACCCTCCAGAACATAATCCTGGCCGTCTGCAGCATCATCTTTGTCTCAGCTGAAGCATGGGCTGGGACAAAGTCCAGGAAGTGAGGGCAGTGCTAGAACTGCTCTGTGTTCACTCCTGTCCTATCAGATTGCAGCATGAAAACAGAGAAGAGGGGGTTACAGAGCAGACTGCAGTGATTGGAAGAAGAGACCCAGCACAGCAGACTCAGGGAGAAAGAGGAGTCATGCAGAGGGAGGAAATGCCCCCTTCTGAGCACAGGATGAGAGACCAGATGAGCAACAGATGAAAGGTATTTGTGAGAGAAATATAGGTACTAGACACAATTATATGTACATGATCAGGATTAAGCACTAAGTAAAGTAATATTTTGTTTATTTTTTTTTATTTTTTTTATTGACTTTAATGGGTAGCAAAATCTGCTACAGCAAACCTGCAGCAGAAAATAGGCACGTGTGAACTTACCCTTAAGATAGGGTCATGCGTAGGGCAAGCGCTTCTGACTGCTCCTAGAGTTAGCCTCCTACTGTGCCCTGCTCGTAGCAGGAATCCACCACTAATAGCGGACACACCAGGATCTGCGATTTGGTGGGCATGCACAGTGTAGTCACAAACATCACAGCCACTCTCAGCCAAGCTTAGGGAGTAGGGGGAGCGAGCGTGAAGTCTGCGAGTACACTGCGTATGCGACTTGTAGATCGTTGTGTGTCTGCTCATAGAGGTGGACTGCAACTACGAGCATTGGCACAGCAGAAAACACAATATAAGGACAGTCAGTCGCACATCCGAAGCGTCAAATACACTGCGGATGCCCTACCAAAGCTTAAAGGCACATCACATGGGGCGGAGCCTTGATGCCACAACGCTTCGGCCCCGTGATCGACAGTAATCAGACCTAGAGCGAACACGCTTCGGGGACTGATTTTAAACGGGGTGCGGCGTGCAAGATCACAGTGGTCTCCAGCGGCGGTACCCCCGCGATCAGGCATCTTATCCCCTATCCGTTGGATAGGGGATAAGATGTCTAAGCGCCAAAGTACCCCTTTAAGATCAAGTGTCACAGGAAAGGGTCTAAATACTTATGTCCATGGGAAATTTTAGCTTTTCTCCTTTTTAATAAAGTGCAAAAAATTTCAAAAATTCTGTTCCAACAAATCTCTCATTATTGGGTATTGAATGCTGAATACTGGTCAAACAAATTTATTATTTATTTAGTACAAGGAGCAACACAAAAAAATGTGAAAAAAGCAAAAAGGGTCTGAAAACTTTCCGTATCCATTCTATAAGGGCAGAGTGTAATGGGAAGATAAGGATCAGGTAGTTGGATTTCATCATGTTCACAGGGTGATAAGGCACCACACCATAGCTCACTGGGAGAGTCTTACTTTAATTCAGATTATAGGTCCGCTCAGCTTGTGTGAGAATGCATGTGTATGGAGCAGAGGACACAGTTGTGGAAGATATATATATATATATTTTATATATATATATATATATATATATATATATATATATATATATATATATATATATATTTTTTTTTTTTTTTTTTTTTTTGGGGGGTATAAAATTGTATCTATATGAACTGTACTGTAATAGCACAAATTGTTCATAGGACTGTTGTAGTTTTTATTTTCCCATTGACTTCAAGCTGCCCAATTACGGATATACACACAGATACATATATACATACACACACACAGAAAAAAAACTTCAAATTTTTTATATAATAGCCTATGCTACACTGTATAACTATAATATATATATATATATATATATATATATATATATATATATATATATATATAGTTATACAGTGCAGCATAGGCTATTATATACAAATGTAGAAGTTTTTTGTATACCTTGTCCTTACCTATTTTAGCTGATGTGGCAGGTATGGGGTTTTCAGCCATACTGATTCCAACTCCATCACTGAAATGATTTCCTAATGCTACCTACATTTCCCATGAATCCTCTGGCTGAGGGTGTGGCAGTTGATCACTGCACCTGGTCATCTAATTAGGCTGCTGGTGCTGGAGATCACCTAGGTGAACTGATTAGACAATTGTTTCCCAACCAGTGTGCCTCCAGCTGTTGCAAAACTACAACTTCCAGCATGCCCGGACAGCCTTCGGCTGTCCGGGCATGCTGGGAGTTGTAGTTTCACAACAGCTGGAGGCACCCTGGTTGGGAAACACTGGATCATTAGACTATAACTTGGTTGGGGTCAGTTCACGTTATGGATGTGTTTTCTTATTAAAAAGGGAGTGTCCACAGACAAATTGCTAGAAGATTTAAAGTCTTCAGGCTGTGTTTACATGTTGAATTTTCACTGCATTTTTGTCGTACATATTCAGCAAAACCGCTCTGTGTGCATTTACATTTTTACTGTAACCAACACAATGCAGCCCGTGCCTACTATAAAAACAGACCACTATAAGAACTACTAATATTTCCTGACTACCTAGCGATCGTTTCTCCATCCAAAAACTCCAATCAATAAATCATTAAACTTCCTGTGGATTTCTCCAGCTCTTCCTGAATATATTGCGGCCGCAGACTAACACTAATAAAAACGTAGCCATGAACGATGGATGAGGATGACGAACAACAGTGTCTGTCCTGAACTTAGTGGCTCATGAATAGAATGCAAGGGCCCATGGTAAAGACTGACACTGGGGCAAAGCATTAGGAAAAAAGTAACATCCTGCACAGTCCTCTCTATCCCCTCCCTGCACTCATCTCTATGATCAGAGAGTGAACTGTGTGGTCATACAGTCACAGCTGCACAGTCCTCTCTATCCCCTCCCTGCACTCATTTATATGATCATAGAGAGAACTGTGAGGCAAAACAGTTACAGCTGCACAGTCTTCTCTATCCCCTCCCTGCACTCATCTCTATGATCAGAGAGTGAACTGTGTGGTTATACAGTTACAGCTGCACAGTCCTCTCTATCCCCTCCCTGCACTCATCTCTATGATCAGAGAGTGAACTGTGTGGTTATACAGTTACAGCTGCACAGTCCTGTCTATCCCCTCCCTGCACTCATTTATATGATCATAGAGAGAACTGTGTGGTTATACAGTTACAGCTGCACAGTCCTCTCTATCCCCTCCCTGCACTCATCTCTATGATCAGAGAGTGAACTGTGTGGTTATACAGTTACAGCTGCACAGTCCTGTCTATCCCCTCCCTGCACTCATCTCTATGATCATACAGAGAACTATGTGGTTATACAGTCACAACTGCACAGTCCTCTCTATCCCCTCCCTGTACTTGATCATAGAGAGAACTGTGTGGCTAAACAGTTACAGCTGCACAGTCCTCTCTATCCCTTCCCTGCAGTCATCTCTGATCATAGAGAGAACTGTGTGGTCATACAGTTACAGCTGTACAGGCATCTCTATCCCCTCCCTGCACTCATTTATATGATCATAGAGAGAACTGTGTGGTCATACAGTCACAGCTTCACAGTCCTCTCTATCCCCTCCCTGTAGTCATCTCTATGATCATAGAGAGAACTGTGTGGCTAAACAGTTACAGCTGCATAGTCCTCTCTATCCCCTCCCTGCACTCATCTATGATCATAGAGAGAACTGTGTGGTCATACAGTTAAAGCTGCACAGTCCTCTCTATCCCCTCCCTGCACTCATCTATGATCATAGAGAGAACTGTGTGGTCATACAGTTAAAGCTGCACAGTCCTCTCTATCCCCTCCCTGCACTCATCTCTATGACTAGAGAGAACTGTATGGGTACGATCACACGAGGGGATTTACAGCGTATTTTACGCTGCGGATCCGTTGGTGAAGGCCCGCTCTATGCTGTCTTTACATGTGCCTGCTGGTAGCGGCAATACGCTGTGACGAGCAGACACACTGCAGCGATGTGCGTGGCGTACTTGCACATCGCGGCCACTCTCCCTGCTCTGAGCTAGGAAGAGAGCTCCCGCGATGTGCGAGTATACTGCGACTCGCACATCGCAGTGCGTCTGCTCGTAGCGGCGTATTGCCGCTACGAGCAGGCACATGTAAAGACAGCATAGAGCGGGCCTTCACCAGCGGATCAGCAGCAAAATATGCTGCGAAAATCCGCTCGTGTGAACGTACTCTAATAGTCAATTCTTTACACTTCAGGCAGGATCCAGAGAAACAAAAAATAAGGATAATCTTACAAAGTGATAGTTATTTCAGGATTTAAGCTTCAGACTTCACTACTATATACCCCTTGGAACAGCAGTTCATGGCCTTCATCTGGGGCAATCGGGGACATTGCAGCATCTATTGTGATGGTTTAGCACCTGCAAACATTTCCCTGATGACACAAGCAAATATATGAAACAAAACGGAGGCCGCCGGCTGTGCACATAATGTATGCATTGATCAATGGAGCATTATACAGGCCAGGAGCAGAGCAGGCACCACTGAATGCAGGCCCAGAACAGCCAATGGTTATGGGACTACAATACCCAGCATGTTGTCAGGGTCTGTCTGCCTAGGATTTCTAAACAGGTCTAAAATCAAGAGGGGGAAATGCTATATCCATAGGCAAGAATAATAATAAAGGGATGCAAAGAACGTGCAGCGATTGAGATGGAAAGGCTCTTCGTGTCTTATGTATGCCGGCCACACAGACCGATCCTGGCACGAAGCGTACACTCCGGGAGATGGGATTAATCTGCAAAATGTCCACACGCGACACACAGCCAAAAGGAGAGAGATCCGGGGTGCCAGAGAATTACACTGAGTGTAGGAATTATGCAGGGTGGTCCCAACAATGCAAATCACAATACTGTCATGTCTATGTACACCGAGGATGAGCGCTCCTGTAATCTGACATCCAACAATCCAGATTCATCCTAACTCATTTGTAAAGTGAATACAGAATAATCCAGAAGAGCCTGTACATACATTACTTATCCTGTACTGATCCTGAGTTATATCCTGTATTATACCCCAGAGCTGCACTCACTATTCTGCTGGTCACTGTGTACATACATTACATTACTTATCCTTTACTGATCCTGAGTTATATCCTGTATTATACTCCAGAGCTGTACTCACTATTCTGCTGGTGGGGTCACTGAGGATCAGTACAGGATAAGTAATGTATGTACAGAGTTATATCCTGTATTATACTCCAGAGCTGTACTCACTATTCTGCTGGTGAGGTCACTGTGTACATACATTACATTACTTATCCTGTACTGATCCTGAGTTATATCCTGTATTATACTCCAGAGCTGTACTGACTATTCTGCTGGTGAGGTCACTGTGTACATACATTACATTACTTATCCTGTACTGATCCTGAGTTATATCATGTATTATACTCCAGAGCTGTACTCACTATTCTGCTGGTGGGGTCACTGTGTACATACATTACATTACTTATCCTGCACTGATCCTGAGTTATATCCTGTATAATACTCCAGAGCTGTACTCACTATTCTGCTGGTGAGGTCACTGTGTACATACATTACATTACTTATCCTGCACTGATCCTGAGTTATATCCTGTATAATACTCCAGAGCTGTACTCACTATTCTGCTGGTGAGGTCACTGTGTACATACATTACATTACTTATCCTGCACTGATCCTGAGTTATATCCTGTATAATACTCCAGAGCTGTACTCACTATTCTGCTGGTGAGGTCACTGTGTACATATATTACATTACTTATCCTGCACTGATCCTGAGTTATATCCTGTATAATACTCCAGAGCTGTACTCACTATTCTGCTGGTGAGGTCACTGTGTACATATATTACATTACTTATCCTGCACTGATCCTGAGTTATATCCTGTATAATATTCCTTTAATTAGATGATCTGGTGCAGTGAGGAGACTCCACACCCTCAGCCAGAGGATTCATTAGGCAGCATTACAGAACCACTTCAGTGAGGAATTTACATCCAAAATGGAGTCAATACCATACCTCCCACATCAGCTAAAACAGGTAAGAACAAAAAGCACACACAAGAACCTTTATATTTTTCCCTAATAAAAGGCTATGCTACACTATATAAGCAAAAGTAAGATTCCTGGAATTCTTCATGATTATATAAAACATGGTTTCTTTCTTCCAAAAACAGAAGACAGACACCTAAAGTGCTCCCGTGTTTATCCCCTTTTTTCCACCCATACCTGCGGATTTATTTTACTGTCAATTGATCACCCTGACACAGATTTCTCTGGCCCTAATCTCTATGGGGGACTTTGTAACCTGATGAACAAATGCTTGATCTTTATTTCTATATCTGGGCATATTCTCCGAGGGGCCAGCTATTACAGTATTAATATGTATTTTATTACCACATACTCGAGATATGGACTATGCTCTTCAAATTTTAAACTTGGCAAAAACTTTTTTTCAAGTTTGTATACCAAAATATTTTTATTTTAACTGTGTGTGACATGTATGTTTTTGTTTATTTATTTTACCATCATTTTAGTATCCTCTTGTGGACCTGATGAAGGCGCATGTGCGCGCCGAAACACGTTGTCCTTAAAAAAATATTTCAATAAATTGTCCTGTGCAACCATGGCGTGGAGTCTGTCATTTGACAGCAGGAGCGCTCTACAAAATTCCCCACCTTTATCTACCCATTCTTCGCTCTTCCAAAAACAGCACCACAACTGCCTGTGGGTTGTGTCTGGTAATGCAGTTTCACTGATGTCAATGGAGCTGCAATACCACATCTGTCCTGTGTACAGCTTCGGCGCAGTTTTTTAGTACCCTATGCAATCCTGAAAACACTGAAGAAATGTCATCTGTTTATAGTAAAGTGGAAGAACCTCCATCGTCACGATTTGTGACACGGCGGCTTTGTGTTTGCGATTTCCGCCTTTCGCCATAGGTGTTATATTAATCCACCGCCTGTCAACACATGAGAAAATGCAGAAAACCGGCCATTGAAAATGTGAAGCTGGAAAACAAAGTGCATCAATACAGAATGATCGCAATTACGGAATACTAGAAACATTCAGACAAGGAAAACTGATTAGAGAAGAAGAGGAGCGAGGGACGCGGGGAAGATGACAATGAGCGGACAATCAGATACCAGAACATGGACAGAAGGTCAAACGGCAGCTGGGAAGAACAATGAGACAAAGGATGGCTCCTGCAGCGCCTGAATTCAGCTGTACCTGCAATCCTCATTCATGTATCTCCATGGGGAGCCGGCAAGTATTCCTCCTCACCGACGCCTGCGAAAGACACAGCGGTCTGATCACCTGCACCAATGGTATGTAGGGTAAACCAGAGCAAGGACACTGAAGGGTATGAGAGGGAAGACAACACAAGGGGCGAATAAGCAGCTATAGGAGTATATTGGTGATCAAGTCTACTAAAGGTTGCCGACATCCTCCAACATCGATGGGTCCTGGAGCTGGACTAACCATGATGAGTTTGTTACTAGGATAAAAATAAAATTCTAGAGCAGTGCACCGCCTTAAAATTGGGGAATGCTAAGTATTGTCCAACAAAAGGGTGCAACAGCATGCATCGATTATTCTGTCATATGACACTCCTAATAAGGGGGTTTAAATGGGTATTGGCCATCACCTGCCCAATACCATCCCTACAGTGAAGCATGGTGGGGGCAGCGTCAAGTCTGGAGGAAACCAGGCACTTCCCATCACCTGTCCCATACCATCCCTACAGTGATCATGGTGGGGGCAGCTTCATGTCTGGGGGAAACCAGGCACTACCCATCACCTGCCGAATACCATCCCTACAGTGATCATGGTGGGGGCAGCATCATGTCTGGGGGAAACCAGGCACTGCCCATCACCTGCCCAATACCATCCCTACAGTGATCATGGTGGGGGCAGCATCATGTCTGGAGGAAACCAGGCACTGCCCATCACCTACCCAATACCATCCCTACAGTGATCATGGTGGGGGCAGCATCATGTCTGGAGGAAACCAGGCACTGCCCATCACCTGCCCAATACCATCCCTACAGTGATCATGGTGGGGGCAGCATCATGTCTGGAGGAAACCAGGCACTGCCCATCACCTGCCCAATACCATCCCTACAGTGAAGAATAGTAGAGGTGAGGAGAATGGGCAAGGTTGAGGATAGCTGAAATCGATAAAAGTACAGAAAAATTCTTCAAAACTGATCCAGAACGTTCTGGACTTCAGACTGGGGTAAAGGTTTACCTTCCAAGACAATGAACCTAAGCACATGGCCAAGATAACACAGGAACTGCTTCAGGACAACTCTGAACCCAATAGAGCCCCAAGGGGCGCTTCAACTAAGTTCTAAGCAATGGGTATGAATACTTAGGTCCCTGTGAGATAATATTTTTTTCCTTTTTATCAAACTTGCAAAGATTTGTAGCATTCTGTGACCACATTGTCATTCTGGGGGATTCAGAGCAAAATGATGGGGAAATCTTGATATATATATATTTTTTTTTATCACAAGGAGCAACATAACTAAATGCGAAAAACTAAAAGGGTCTGAATACTTTTCAAATACACTGTATATGGCCAGATTAAAAGGAGTTTTCCCATGACGTACACTATCCACACGACAAGTGATATCTAGCTGACTTGTGAGGGTCCAACCACTGAAACATTGATCACAATGTTCCCCTTATTGAATGGTGGTCGGACATACAAGCTGCTGCTCCATTCGGCTCAGGAAGAGCCAGTAGGTAGATGAGTGTTCTCTGCCATGGTTTCTACATATTCAACAGGTATGCATCTAAAGGTTTTAGGCAAGACAACTAGATCACAGCTATGGCAGCATTTGGGAACGTGAAGTTTCCTCTTGTTGATGTGAAGGAATCAATTTCTATGCGTGCGTATAGCAGGATAACCGTATAGCAGTATTATTGTCATAGCAGAACAGGAAGAGTAACAGGATCCAAGTGTGCTTTGCAAGTTTTATTATAGCAGGTGATAAGAGCGCAGACGTATATTCACACTGAACTGTTTCACGTGAATTACATTTTCCAGGTCACAGGCAAGATGCTTAGGAAGAACTTTACAACAAGCATGAATATTACAGAAACACTGATCACCGATACTGGTTAGTGCCTACCAAACGTGCTGCAAGGGAGGGGAACAGTGATCGGAAACAGGGTGATGGGTACCCAAGGCTCATTGATGTGTGTGTGTGTGTCTGTGGGGTGGGGGGGTGAAGGCTATACCCCAATAGAGCTGCTGTAAAGCAAATTGCTGAAAAAGTCCCTGCTGTCTATGATGATGGAATGGTATCAGATCACACAGGGCATCACCGCCTGTTGTGCATGGAGGCCCGCAGACCTGTTAGAGCACCCATGCTAGCCCCTGTCTACAATCGGCATGAAAGCATCAGAACTGGAGCATGGAGCAATGGAAGACGACGCCTGGTCTGACGGATGGTGTTGTCCAACATGTGGACAACCGTGTGTGTGCGTCACACCTAGGGAAGAGATGGCACCAGGATGTAATATGGGAGCTTGATGTGATTCCTGTCCACCACTCAGTCTCTATAATGGGCATTAGAACTGGAGCATGAAGCAATAGAAGTTGTTGCCTTGTCTAATGAATGATGTTCTCCATAATGTGGACAGCCGGGTGCGTCACTTACCAGAAGAATAGATGGCACCAGGATGCACTATAAGAAGAAGAAAACAAGCCGGCAAGGACAGTGTGATGTGCAATGTTCTGCTGGAGACCTTGTGTCCTGACATGTGGAGTTTACGGTGACACGTATCATTGACCTAGCCATTGTACAGACCAAGTCCTCCCCTTCAAGGCAGCGGGACCCTCTAATGGCAGTGGCCTCTTTCACCCGGGTTAAAGGAGAAATCCAGAATATAAAAATCCTCTTCCTGGTGGTCGGCGAGTCATACTGCACTCAGCCATTCACCGGCCGAAGTGAAGTCCCGGCTCGGCCGGCCATAGGCCGAGCGGCAGTGTGACGTTTTCGGACCCAGCAGCAGGTACCGGTATAGTGAAGAATTTTGTGTCCTGAAGTGCTCTCACACTGCCGCTCAGCCTATCGCCGGCCGAGTCAGTACTTCACTGCCGGTGATTGGTTGAGCACAGTATGACTCACCGACCAGCAACCAGGAAGAGGATCACGGCAGAGACCGGAGACGGTTACCGGAGGCCCCGGGGGAGCGGAGGAAGGTATGTACATCTTTATTTATTTTTTACTGCCGGCAACATGGGGGACAATTTTTATATTCTGGAGTTCTCCTTTAATGCCCCTGGCCATATTGCAGATGTTGTTCAGGAATGAGGAACATGACAAAGATCAAGATGGTGACTCCAGATTCCCCACACCTCAATCTGATCCTTTACCTGTGGGATGTGCTGAAGAAACAAGTCACACCTTACAGGACCGGCTGTTCTTTACCACAGGGCACATTTACAACTCTCCAAATAGCAGGAGGAGGACTGCTAAAATATTAGCATGTGGTTTTAATGTTACAGCATATTGGTGCATATGGGACCTGATAATCACAAGAATAGGGGTCCCTAATTTCTGCTATCTTAGTGACTGGTGGTACAGCACACACGCTGCAGTTTCATTCAGGGATCAAAAGGAATCCTGCAGCAGAGCAAATAACTGCAGCAGTGTTCCGCGCACTTGAATTGGACTACACATTCAGGTTCTTGTACCAATGCTAAAAGTGACAATCTCAAGTAAATATTAAAGGAGAAGTATCATGGACAAAAACGTATCCCCTATCCGCAGTGCTGGGGCCAACCGCAATCTCCTTTATGGAGCTCCGGCTCTCTTCCACAGCAGCGTGTCAAGCCCCCTCCCATAAACATGAATGGAAAGGGCTTTTCGTGAGGTCATGAGTGGGTGTGGTGTGACGTCACATCTCCCGCAGAGGGAACCCAGCATTCTTAAACATACTGTTTAGAATGCTGGGTGCTGTACGAAGATCGCAGGAGTCCCAGGAGCGGGACCCCTGCGATTAGACATCTTATCCCCTGTCCTTTAGATAGGGGATAAGATGTCTAGGGGCGTAGAACCCCTTTAACCCGGCAGCATTATTTGCAAAAAAAAAAAAAAAAAAAGTAATGGGAGGTGGGGGTCTCCCTCTCAAAAGGGCATCATAGCAACCACATGGTCTGTCACTTTGGTACGTACACCTTTAGAGCACATGTCTAGCTTTTATAATGGCCTGCAGAGTAAATTCACATGGAGCATGTCACAAAGCAGATGTCCAACTCAATAGACAAGTGCAATTCCAGTAATAATGCTTGTCATCCAGATTTGCGTGTAACATTTTGGCAAAATGACTCTACCAGGACTGCTATTTACTCAGTATTGTTTGTATTAGATTTCTTTTTATTTAGGGGGTAAATGCTCTTTGGTATAAGTAGACTGTACATGTCCTTATTCTAGCCATAATTAGATTTTGATGAAAATGAGAACCTTTCAGTTGCTTCCTAAGAGCTCAGATGTCACGTGAGGCTGCAGCAGGTAAAACGGGGAAATCAGAGCAAATCTCCTCCTCGATCCCTTCTGCGCCATTATGACAAATGTGGAAGTCGCTCTGCCCAAATATAGTTTCAGACTCAGCTGGCGATCGCAGGTTTGTTCTCACGTCTGCTGCCCTCAGGGGGTAAAATGATGCAGAGAAGAACAGATGGCGCTGGATTGTAAGTTAGTTGCACCTCCACAGCCTGCGCCTACATCACGTTCTGCGGGAGAGTCTCAGCATCTTTATCTTCTTCATAACCACCCCCCCTTCCATTTCCCCGTACATCACAACGACTAATGCAACCGGCCCTCGAACAATGGTTAAATCATTTCGGACACGTGTGAGGGATCCTGCCAGCAGACAACATCGCTTGTCAGCCTCATCAGCCGCACGTTGCAGATGCGGAATACCAAATGTGATTCTGTGTTTCTCCGCATCCAGAGCATGATGGGTAATTATCCGGTACACTACAGGTATCCAAGATCAAGAAAAGGGAGCCGCATTACATTACACTCCCGGGGAGGTCAGAACGCACAGTCGCAGCAGCTTCGCTCCTTTGCAGGGCTGCAGATCTGCTACCAGATGACAAGTGTCCTTCAAAGCACAAAGAAATTGGCGATTTATATTGAAATCACATTAGGCGAGAATGCAGTTGGGGAGGGGGGATATAAAGCCCACAATGCTGAGAGGTGCAAACACAGCTGTGATAGAGTTGGAACAAAAGGTTCAGGCTGAAAGCCAGGGACGGACGAGCTGTAATCGTCGAGACAAAGCAATGCCATCTAAATAGGGTGCCAGAGCCGTGCACCTTGCATGGAGGAAGCTGCACACATTGCTCCAAAGGCAGCTATTTCCCCACAGTAATGCAGTTGTAATGCAGCCTCAGGATCGCTCCTTCCTGCCTTCGAGCTGCTCAGAAGAAGGAACATCCCCGTGATGTGCATTCCTTATCAATAATGCAGGAGCCTAACACCGATATCCTCCACTTGGAAGTCAACCTCTTCCTTTTTTCCTATGTCCTCTGCAGCCAAATAATTAAAAGGAACGCTATACCCTGCAGTCTTGTCTTTTTTTCTCGATCTACTGAATGCAATCTATCGTTCCCTGTTATCAGCCATTTCCGGCACAGCCTGTCACTTGATGCAGAAAAATTCCCTGATCGCTCTATATACACTACTATATGTTCCTATCTTCAATGCTGGAGAAACTCCTTATATCATTATTTGCTCTTTAGGCTAGGTTTACATGTCTGTTGTTCTTCGACCTGTTTAGCGTCCGTTTGGAGTTCCTTTTTTTTGCGCCAAACGGACCCTGAATGGGTCAGAGCACAACTGACACCACCAGGTCCCGACAGATCCCATTGACTTGACTCGAACCTTATTTGTCAGTCTTTGCTTCAACTAAGAAAAGCTCCACCATCTCATGACTACTGACCAAGACAACAAGGCACTCGCACATGGTGATCTTCCACATTACACATGATCGGACTCACATAGGCTCCCGAGACTTGTCCATCCCTGGTGTACCGCTATAACACAGTCAAACTCCACCATATACCACTATACGGCACCATATTCCCCCCCCCCCCCCACATACCAACCTACACCCACCATACTACCATATATCCATTCCACAGTACACAACATCTGAATATCGTACAGCATGATACTTTAAAGTATCTCAACACCATATCTCAGCTCGCCCCAGAGAGCAGTGTTAGGACCCCTCAACTGTTATTGCCAGGTCCAGACGGATCCTATTGACTTGAATGGAGTCCATTGGGTGTCCGGTATTTTACAGGAGTTAAATGTAGAAGAAAAAAAAAAAATAGGACACGCTCAACTCCAGACTTTTCTCTGCTCAACTCCGGACTGTCGACAGAACTCACCAGCAGTGTGAACGAGCCTTTATTCCCCTTATCAGGAGCGGTAAAAAACATAACAGCAGGTCCTGGAGTCTATAGGGGTTGTGATTTCTCTTCCAATGCAAAAGAAAAAAAAAATGGTGTATATAGGAAACGAAATACTGAAAACAGCATTTAGGAGATCTGCCCCTTATTGTACAGAGATATAAGGACCCATGACCGAGAACAGATATCATAGAATATTGCTTAATAATTAAACTTAAAAGGATTACCCCGCTCCCCAGCGTCCGGAACATTGAGTTCCGAACGCTGGGTGCGGGCTTTCGCGTTCATGCCCGCCCCCTCGTGACGTCACGGCCGCCACGCCCCCTCCCATAGACATGCGTTGAGGGGGCGGGATGTGACGTCACGAGGGGGGCGGATGCTGGGGAGCGGAGTAACCCTTTAACCAGAACCTGCCACCAGATTTTACCATATTTACCAGCATTGATCAGTAAAGTCACCATCTGCAGCCATGAAATCTTACCCAAGCAATTTCTGACCATAGCAAGCTCCTTGCCTACAGGGGCGTGATCACAGTCAAAACGGTTGTAACCAGGGGGCATAGCTATAGAGGTAGCAGTCGTAACAGGGCCCTGGTGCCTTAGGGGGCCCCAAAGCCCATCTTCCCCATAAGAGACTAGCATTATAAATGGCATATGCCTCTGGTCGTAACTAGTTCCAGCCCCCGATGACTACTTGCTAGTCAAATGTGCATGGTGCACGACAAAATAAAAAAGATATTTTCCTCTGAATTGCACCAATAGTAACTGCACCAGTGAACCAGTCTAATACCGATGCTATCAGGAAGTTAAACTCAGTGCATGCTACATTCAAGCATTCTGACGTAAACCTATGATGGAAAACTCCAACCAGGCCACTCTATAGACCAGTGTTTCCCAACCAGGGTGTCTCCGGCTGTTGCAAAATTACAACTCCCAGCATGCCCGGACAGCCAAAGGGAGTTGTAATTTTTCAACAGCCAGAGGCCCTCTGCTTGGGAAACACTGAAATACATGGTGGACAACTCTTTTCTTCAACTATCTCAGCACATGCCTAAAGGACGCTGTTTTGGATTCAATCAGGCTAAAAGGGGTTATCTGCAGGGTGGGAAAGGTGCTTCGATCAGCTGATCAGTGTGGCAGTCGATCTAATACGGACGGCCTATCATAAAGCTGTTTATACACATTAAAGTTGGCTGATGGATCTAATGGGGCCTCCTGAATGCAACTCTTGGTGAAGAGAAGAAGAGAAAGGTTGGTCAACACCACCAATCCCTTTGTTCTTGGGGATAAAGTTGCAGTCATGGCAGCTTCTTTCTTCCATCTACCCCCAAGCTGTGTGTGCACGCGTATGGTGGTCTTCTGAACCTTCAGCCAACATCTTCCAACAAACTACAACTAGCGTACGCACTGGCCATCAATGCTCTTGCCCCCAAAAACGCCTTCAAAAAGTTGTCCCGTTGCGAAACCTTATTAGAGAACATGAAGCATAGAGTTGCCAAAAGCATAGAGTTGCCAACAACCAATCTGAATAGCCACCAAAAAATACTACATTTCCTCTGCTGGACAAGTTCTTCATAGTCAAGTTCCCATAGTAAGAATCAATCACCAACTCAAGAAGGTGCTTCTTCCACTTTAACCTCAACCAACCTACCAAAAGCTATATTGGATATATCAGAAGACACCTACTATGATGGGAAGTGATGGAGACAAGAGGACAATTACCAACAATATGATGATAGGGGCAAAATCCAGAATAATGGACACTTGTCTGGGGTCTTCAAATTTTTCGATGGAGATGGGGGCGTTCTAGAAGAAAACTGCTCATATGGTTGTCAAGAATTCATATTAAAGTAGTATGAAAAGAAAGTAGGAACAATAAGAGAACTATGTATAAATTTATATATCTTTCCCCGGTAATCCTTTCACCACAGATGTGGTACTTTTTTGCCCAATGACTACTGCAGTGCTCCCCAACCAGAGGCTCTCCAGTTGTTGCAAAACTATGACAGAAGGTTGTTTGGGGAGATGTAGTTTTACAATAGCTGTAAAGCCACGTTGGGGAAACAGTGGTCTGCAGTATAGCATGGGAGGCAGTGTGATGTGCGGCCTATAGAACGTCCTGGAGGTCACCCAGATGTAAAGTCATAAGCATGCAAACACAAAAGGATACACAAACACATCCCCACGTACCACTATAGAGCGCCATATTCAGCCACATATCACCTTACACCCACCATACTACTAAGTGTCGATTCCACAGTACACAACATCATCTAATTATTGTACAGCACTACATACCACAGTATCTCACTGTACACCACAATGTCCTGGAGGTCTAGACATCGCCATATCTCAGCCCGTCCCAGCGGACAGTGCCAGGCCTTCAGTACTATGCACCTAATAGCGCCCCAGGACCTCAGCGCGCCCCAACTTACAGCGCCAGGACCTCAGCGCGCCCCAACTTACAGCGCCAGGACCTCAGCGCGCCCCAACTTACAGCGCCAGGACCTCAGCGCGCCCCAACTTACAGCGCCAGGACCTCAGCGCGCCCCAACTTACAGCGCCAGGACCTCAGCGCGCCCCAACTTACAGCGCCAGGACCTCAGCGCGCCCCAACTAACAGCGCCAGGACCTCAGCGCGCCCAAACTTACAGCGCCAGGACCTCAGCGCGCCCAAACTTACAGCGCCAGGACCTCAGCGCGCCCAAACTTACAGCGCCAGGACCTCAGCGCGCCCCAACTAACAGCGCCAGGACCTCAGCGCGCCCCAACTTACAGCGCCAGGACCTCAGCGCGCCCCAACTTACAGCGCCAGGACCTCAGCGCGCCCCAACTTACAGCGCCAGGACCTCAGCGCGCCCCAACTTACAGCGCCAGGACCTCAGCGCGCCCCAACTAACAGCGCCAGGACCTCAGCGCGCCCCAACTAACAGCGCCAGGACCTCAGCGCGCCCCAACTTACAGCGCCAGGACCTCAGCGCGCCCCAACTAACAGCGCCAGGACCTCAGCGCCCCCCAACTAACAGCGCCAGGACCTCAGCGCCCCCCAACTAACAGCGCCAGGACCTCAGCGCGCCCCAACTTACAGCGCCAGGACCTCAGCGCGCCCCAACTTACAGCGCCAGGACCTCAGCGCGCCCCAACTTACAGCGCCAGGACCTCAGCGCGCCCCAACTTACAGCGCCAGGACCTCAGCGCGCCCCAACTAACAGCGCCAGGACCTCAGCGCGCCCCAACTAACAGCGCCAGGACCTCAGCGCGCCCCAACTTACAGCGCCAGGACCTCAGCGCGCCCCAACTTACAGCGCCAGGACCTCAGCGCGCCCCAACTTACAGCGCCAGGACCTCAGCGCCCCCAAACTAACAGCGCCAGGACCTCAGCGCCCCCCAAACTAACAGCGCCAGGACCTCAGCGCCCCCCAAACTAACAGCGCCAGGACCTCAGCGCCCCCCAACTAACAGCGCCAGGACCTCAGCGCCCCCCAACTAACAGCGCCAGGACCTCAGCGCCCCCCAACTAACAGCGCCAGGACCTCAGCGCCCCCCAACTAACAGCGCCAGGACCTCAGCGCCCCCCAACTAACAGCGCCAGGACCTCAGCGCCCCCCAACTAACAGCGCCAGGACCTCAGCGCCCCCCAACTAACAGCGCCAGGACCTCAGCGCCCCCCAACTAACAGCGCCAGGACCTCAGCGCCCCCCAACTAACAGCGCCAGGACCTCAGCGCCCCCCAACTAACAGCGCCAGGACCTCAGCGCCCCCCAACTAACAGCGCCAGGACCTCAGCGCCCCCCAACTAACAGCGCCAGGACCTCAGCGCCCCCCAACTAACAGCGCCAGGACCTCAGCGCCCCCCAACTAACAGCGCCAGGACCTCAGCGCCCCCCAACTAACAGCGCCAGGACCTCAGCGCCCCCCAACTAACAGCGCCAGGACCTCAGCGCCCCCCAACTAACAGCGCCAGGACCTCAGCGCCCCCCAACTAACAGCGCCAGGACCTCAGCGCCCCCCAACTAACAGCGCCAGGACCTCAGCGCCCCCCAACTAACAGCGCCAGGACCTCAGCGCCCCCCAACTAACAGCGCCAGGACCTCAGCGCCCCCCAACTAACAGCGCCAGGACCTCAGCGCCCCCCAACTAACAGCGCCAGGACCTCAGCGCCCCCCAACTAACAGCGCCAGGACCTCAGCGCCCCCCAACTAACAGCGCCAGGACCTCAGCGCCCCCCAACTAACAGCGCCAGGACCTCAGCGCCCCCCAACTAACAGCGCCAGGACCTCAGCGCCCCCCAACTAACAGCGCCAGGACCTCAGCGCCCCCCAACTAACAGCGCCAGGACCTCAGCGCCCCCCAACTAACAGCGCCAGGACCTCAGCGCCCCCCAACTAACAGCGCCAGGACCTCAGCGCCCCCCAACTAACAGCGCCAGGACCTCAGCGCCCCCCAACTAACAGCGCCAGGACCTCAGCGCCCCCCAACTAACAGCGCCAGGACCTCAGCGCCCCCCAACTAACAGCGCCAGGACCTCAGCGCCCCCCAACTAACAGCGCCAGGACCTCAGCGCCCCCCAACTAACAGCGCCAGGACCTCAGCGCCCCCCAACTAACAGCGCCAGGACCTCAGCGCCCCCCAACTAACAGCGCCAGGACCTCAGCGCCCCCCAACTAACAGCGCCAGGACCTCAGCGCCCCCCAACTAACAGCGCCAGGACCTCAGCGCCCCCCAACTAACAGCGCCAGGACCTCAGCGCCCCCCAACTAACAGCGCCAGGACCTCAGCGCCCCCCAACTAACAGCGCCAGGACCTCAGCGCCCCCCAACTAACAGCGCCAGGACCTCAGCGCCCCCCAACTAACAGCGCCAGGACCTCAGCGCCCCCCAACTAACAGCGCCAGGACCTCAGCGCCCCCCAACTAACAGCGCCAGGACCTCAGCGCCCCCCAACTAACAGCGCCAGGACCTCAGCGCCCCCCAACTAACAGCGCCAGGACCTCAGCGCCCCCCAACTAACAGCGCCAGGACCTCAGCGCCCCCCAACTAACAGCGCCAGGACCTCAGCGCCCCCCAACTAACAGCGCCAGGACCTCAGCGCCCCCCAACTAACAGCGCCAGGACCTCAGCGCCCCCCAACTAACAGCGCCAGGACCTCAGCGCCCCCCAACTAACAGCGCCAGGACCTCAGCGCCCCCCAACTAACAGCGCCAGGACCTCAGCGCCCCCCAACTAACAGCGCCAGGACCTCAGCGCCCCCCAACTTACAGCGCCAGGACCTCAGCGCCCCCCAACTTACAGCGCCAGGACCTCAGCGCCCCCCAACTTACAGCGCCAGGACCTCAGCGCCCCCCAACTAACAGCGCCAGGACCTCAGCGCCCCCCAACTAACAGCGCCAGGACCTCAGCGCCCCCCAACTAACAGCGCCAGGACCTCAGCGCCCCCCAACTAACAGCGCCAGGACCTCAGCGCCCCCCAACTAACAGCGCCAGGACCTCAGCGCCCCCCAACTAACAGCGCCAGGACCTCAGCGCCCCCCAACTAACAGCGCCAGGACCTCAGCGCCCCCCAACTAACAGCGCCAGGACCTCAGCGCCCCCCAACTAACAGCGCCAGGACCTCAGCGCCCCCCAACTAACAGCGCCAGGACCTCAGCGCCCCCCAACTAACAGCGCCAGGACCTCAGCGCCCCCCAACTAACAGCGCCAGGACCTCAGCGCCCCCCAACTAACAGCGCCAGGACCTCAGCGCCCCCCAACTAACAGCGCCAGGACCTCAGCGCCCCCCAACTAACAGCGCCAGGACCTCAGCGCCCCCCAACTAACAGCGCCAGGACCTCAGCGCACCCCAACTAACAGCGCCAGGACCTCAGCGCACCCCAACTAACAGCGCCAGGACCTCAGCGCACCCCAACTAACAGCGCCAGGACCTCAGCGCACCCCAATGAACAGCACCAGGACCTCAGTGCAGCCCACTGTACACCACGAATTCCCTATTGTGTCCCCCTGGTCAGCTCCATATCTCTCCATGTTCCACCATACATCATCCTCCCCCCTTCTACAGCCCACCTCAATGTCTGCTCCCTCCTCATGTCTATAATGGATGGATGGATGGATGGATGGATGGAATACCACCCCCTCCCCCTCAATAAAAATCCCCACTCCACATTAAACAGTATATACACATCTATATACACAGAGCCCCCCGTAACTCGATGCGCCCCTCCCCCACGTTCACCTCAGATGCACCCCCCCTCTCCCCCGGACCGGACCTCGGGCGACCCCCGATACTCACCGCTGCGAGGCCTCCCTGTTATCCGCCGGTCCCGGTAGTGATGGTGTCGGCTTCGTCCTCTCCTGTGTGTGAGGGATGAAGGAGGAGACGCCGGAGAGAAGGAGGAGGCGGGAAGCTGCGGCCTGTCACCGTGACATCACCTCCGGGTGGGGGGAGGAGACCCCCAGAGACCCGGGGATCCCAATATACGGGTCACCTCAGAGGGGAGACCCCAATGTACTGGTCACCTCAGGGGCGAAGACCACAATATACGGGTCACTTCAGAGGGGAAAACCCCAATGTACTGGTCACCTCAGGGGGGGAGACCCCAATGTACTGGTCACCTCAGAGGGGAGACCCCAATGTACTGGTCACCTCAGGGGCGGAGACCCCAATATACGGGTCACTTCAGAGGGGAAAACCCCAATGTACGGGTCACCTTAGGGGGGGAGACCCCAATATACGGGTCACCTCAGAGGGGAGACCCCAATGTACTGGTCACCTCAGGGGCGAAGACCACAATATACGGGTCACTTCAGAGGGGAAAACCCCAATGTACTGGTCACCTCAGGGGGGGAGACCCCAATGTACTGGTCACCTCAGAGGGGAGACCCCAATGTACTGGTCACCTCAGGGGCGGAGACCCCAATATACGGGTCACTTCAGAGGGGAAAACCCCAATGTACGGGTCACCTTAGGGGGGGAGACCCCAATATACGGGTCACCTCAGGGGGGGAGACCCCAATATACGGGTCACCTCAGGGGGGGAGACCCCAATATACAGGTCACTTCAGAGGGGAAAACCCCAATGTACGGGTCACCTTAGGGGGGGGGGGGTATAGGGTCAATTAAGAGGGAGAGATCCCCAGAGACCCCAATATATGGGTCACCTCAGGGGAGGAGACCCCAATATACAGGTCACTTCAGAGGGGAAAACCCCAATGTACTGGTCACCTTAGGGGGGGGGGGGAGCCCAAAAGACCCTCAGAGACCCTGGGAGCCCAATATATGGGTCACTTCAGAGGGGGAGACCCCGGGATTGCAATATAGGAGTCACCTCAGAGGGGGATACCCCCAGAGACCCCAATGTATGGGTCACCTCAGAGGGGGAGACCCCCATAGACCCAAATGTACAGGTCACTTCAGAGGGGGAGACCCTGATATACTGGTCACCTCAGGGGGAGAGACCCACAAAGACCCTGATATAGGGTCAATTAAGAGGGAGAGATCCCCAGAGACCCTGGGATCCCAATATAAGGGCCACCTCAGAAGTGGAGACCCTGACATATGGGTCATCTCAGAGGTGGAGAGACCCCCAGAGAACTCGAAACCCAAATATAGGGGTCACCTAAGCGGGGAGAGACCCCGATACACAGGTCACCTAAGAGAGGAGAGCCCCAGACACCCCAATATGTGGGTCACCTCAGAGGGGGAGAGACTTGGAGACCCCGATGTACAAGTCATATATATCGGGGCCCCAGGTGTATAACCCATACCTGTGCAGTGGCATTTAGAGACCTCTGGGATAGGATGGGTCTTTCTATAGCACTCACTGATACCAGAGCGGTGCTGAAGTAGTTCCTGCTGCAACAAGTCAGTTCCTGAAATTTCTTCCCTCCTGGATCGTCCACCATCAGCTGTAAGCGGTATTATTCAGAAGTGGAAGCGTTTAGGAGCCACAGAGGCCCCGCCACGAAGCGGAGACCCCATAAAGTTACAGAGCGGGGTCACAAGTGCTGAGGTGTGTAGTGCATAAAAGTCACCAATGCTCTGCTGACTCCATAACTGCAGAATCCTAACCTCATCTGGTGTTAAAATCAGCACAAAAACTGTGCCCCAATGGGAGCCTCATGGCATGGGCTTTAGGTTTGGCCCTTTTCCAGCATGACTGTACTCCTGGAGGTGTATTTGTAGGTGTCAGAATACTTTTGTCTGTATGGTGCATCTGTCATCTCTGACACTCACTGCGGCACAATAAATACCCTGGGCATCCCAAGGGGGGAGGGTACTACAGCGCCAGAGACCCCTAGACAGCCAGAATAGGGGATAAGTTTTAGATCGCGGGAGGGTCCGAGCGCTGGACCCCCCCTCCCCTCGCGATCTCCTGTATGGGGCCGCGGCAATGTACAGGAAAGGGGGCGTTTCGTCCCTGCATGACGCGGCAGCCAGCATGCCCCTCTATGACTCCCATAGAGATACATGGAGGGGCGTGCCTGCTGCCGCGTCATGCGGGGACGGAACATCCCCTTTCCTGTACATTGCCACGGCCCCATACAGGAGATCGCGGGGGTATAGGATATAGGGTGGTGTGGGGGCTAATTTTTTGCGCTGTCGTCTGTACTTCTTATCGATACCACATTTGCATACAGTGGTGATCAAAAGTTTGGGCACCCCAGGTAAAAATTTGTATTAATGTGCATGAAGAAGCCAAGGAAAGATGGAAAAATCTCCAAAAGGCATCAAATTACAGATGAGACATTCTTATAATATATCAACAAAAATTAGATTTTATTTCCATCATTTACTCTTTCAAAATAACAGAAAACAAAAATATGGCGTCTGCAAAAGTTTGGGCACCCTATTAATATCTTGTACTGCCTCCTTTGGCAAGTATCACAGCTTGTAAACGCTTTTTGTAGCCAGCCAAGAGTCTTTCAATTCTTGTTTGAGGTATCTTTGCCCATTCTTCCTTACAAAAGTCTTCCAGTTCTTTGAGATTTCTGGGCTGTCTGTCATGCACTGCTCTTTTAAGGTCTATCCATAGATTTTTAATTATGCTGAGGTCAGGAGATTGTGAAGGCCATGGCAAAACCTTCAGTTTACGCCTCTTGATGTAATCCCCCGTGGATTTCAAGGTGTGTTTAGGATCATTATCCATTTGTAGAAGCCATCCTCTCTTTAACTTCAGCTTTTTCACAGATGGCATCAAGTTAGCATCCAAAATTTGCTGAAATTTTATTGTATCCATTTTTCCTTCCCTGTGCCACTGGCTGCAATACAACCTCAAAGCATGATTGATCCACCCCCATGCTTAACAGTTGGACAGAGGTTCTTTTCATTCAATTCTGTTCCCCTTCTTCTCCAAACGTACCTTTGCTCATTCTGGCCAAAAAGTTAAATTTTAACCTCATCGGTCCACAGAACTTGTTTCCAAAATGCATCAGGCTTGTCTATATGTTCATTTGCAAAGTTCAAACGCTGATTTTTGTGGCGAGGACGTAGAAGAGGTTTTCTTCTGATGACTCTTCCATGAAGACCATATTTGTACAAGTATCTCTTTATAGTGGAATAGTGTACCACAACTCCAGTGTCTGCCAGATCTTTCTGGAGGGATTGTGCAGTCAAACGTGGGTTTTGAATTGTTTTTCTCACAATCCTGCGAGCTGTTCTGTCTGATATTTTTCTTGGTCTTCCAGATCTTGCTTTAACTTCCACTGTTCCTGATGACTGCCATTTCTTAATTACATTCCGAACAGGGGATATTGGCATCTGAAAACGTTTTGCTATCTTCTTATAGCCTTCTCCAGCTTTGTGAGCGTCAACTATTTTCAGTTTCAGATTTCTAGACAACTGCTTAGAAGAACCCATGGTGCTGATTGTTGGGGCAAGGTCAGATGAGTCTGGGCATTTAAAACCTTTGAGATTGACATCACCTGGTCTTCCCAGATGATGATTGAGAACAATCCATGACACTGGCAGGTCTCAGCTTTGCAAAGGGGGCAGTGCATGCTATAAATTCTGCAGGGTGCCCAAACTTTAGCAGATGCCATTTTTTTGTTTTCTGTTATTTAGAAAGTTTAAATGATGGAAATAAAATCTAACTTTTGTTAGATTATAAGAATGTCTAATCTGTAATTTGATGCCTTTTGGAGATTTTTCCATCTTTCCTTGGCTTCTTTATGCACATTAATACACATTTTTACCTGGGGTGCCCAAACTTTTGATCCCCATTGTATATAAATCTTTTAGTTAATTTTTTATAAATTTTTTGGGTAATAAAATGTGACAAAAAAACAGCATTTTTTTACTTTTATTTTTTAGGTTTACGCGGATCACTAACATTATATATTGATAGTTCAGACATTTACGGACGAGGCGATACCAAATATGTTTACAAAAATATTTTTTTTACGCTTTTTGGGGGTAAAATGGGACAATTATTATTGGGGAAGGGGATTTTTCACTTTTTTTTACTTTTCATTTTTACATTTTTCAATTTTTTTTAACACTTTTTATGTCCCCATAGGGGACTATCTATAGCAATCCTTTGATTGCTAATACTGTTCAATGCTATGCATAGAGCATAGCACTGATCAGTATTATCAGTGATCTTCTGCTCTGGTCTGCTCGATCTCAGACCAGAGCAGAAGACGCTGGGAGACGGACGGAGGCAGGTGAGGGGACCACCGTCCGCCATTACAGATGATCGGATCCCCGCGACAGCTCTGCAGGCGATCCGATCATCTATTTTAACATGCGGATTGCTGCAGATGCCGTGATCTGTACTGATCACGGCATCTGAGGGGTTAATGGCGGACATCCGCGCGATCGCGGATGTCGGTCATTGCCGGCGGGTCTCCGGCTGCTGCTAGCAGCCGGAACCTGCTGTGTATGACGCGAGCACCACTACGATGCTCGCAGTGATACACAAATGTACGTCCTGGTGCGCGAAGTACCGCCAAACCAGGACGTACATTTACTGAGTCCATATCACTTTTTCTTTTTCAATTTGGGCCATTACAGTGGTCCCACAACATACGATGGTAATTTGTTCCAAATGAACCATCGTTAGTTGAAACCATCGTATCTTGAGGGATCCGAGCAATGTTAAGTATAGGAAGTTATACTCACCTGTCCCCGCCGCTCCAGGCCATCACTGCTGCCCTGGATGTCACCCTACATCGCTGTCGCCGCGTCCCTGGGGTGTCCCCGCCGCTCCGGACCATCTCTGCTGCCTGGGATCGTCGCTATTCATCAACGTCATCACATTGCTGCGCACGCCGCTCCTATTGGATGACAGGACGGAGTGCGTGGCGACATGATGACGATGAAGGAGAGCGACGGCGATGCAGGGGATCCTGAAGAGAATGGTCCGGGGACAGGTGAGTGATCATCACCGGAGCACACGGGGCACTTTAAACGGCTATCCGGCGGCAGCTGAAGCAGTCTGCTCTGCCGGATAGCCATTTGTGCAATGGCCCCCGACATACAAAAGCATCGTATGTTGATGCTGCCTTCAACATGCGTTGAACTCTGAGAGGCCATCGTACGTTGAAATTATCGTAGGTCGGGGGGTCACTTTATTTATCAAGATATAGCCTTCTAAAATCTGCTCACTCACTGCTTTAGCTGCTGCAGGGGGGCGTTACCCAGCAGGCAGGATGTCACATGAAGCCTGCATTGTAACGCTTCCGCCCTTCCATGTTCTATGCTGCACTCAGTCTTGGTAGCGCATATAGAATGGAGCCAATCATGGCAGGCAGCCTGTGAGTTCCCTCATCTCTGTTATGCATATCGCGAGCAGGGCTGCCATCAGAAATTTCGGGGCCCCTCACACAGCTCAATGCCTGCCCCCCCCCACGGCCTGCCCCCAATATTATTTTATTTTCTTATTATATATTTCTAATTAGATTAGAGCAGAGTGAGGTGTTGAATAACACTCTGCTATTAAAGGAGTTGTCTGGTAAAAAATAACTTATCCCCTATCCAAGGACAGGGGATAAGTTATAGATATCGGGGGTCTGAGCATTGGGCCCCCCGCTATCTCCTGCACGGCTGGAAGGGGGGCATGCTGTACCCTGCACGGAGTGCCGGTCGACACGCCCCTCCATGTACCCCATGGAGATACATGGAGGGGATGTGCTGGCCGCGGCTTCCTGCGGGGTCCAAACGTCAGCTTCAAGCAAACTGCCAGGGCCCCGCAATGGGGGTCCCAGCACTTGCACCCCCCTGCGATCGATAACTTATCCCATATCCTTGGATAGGGAATAAGTTATTTTTCCCCAGACTACTCCTTTAACAGAGGGGCCTACCCAAACTATATGGAAGCAACTATTAACGGAGGGGACTACCCAAACTATAGAGGGGGCTCCATATAGTTTGGGTAGGCCCCTCTGTTAATAGTTGCCCCCATAGGTGTAGCTAGAAACCACAGGGCCCGATGCAAAAAATGACCTCGGGGCTCCCTACCCATACCTCCTGTCCAGACCCCCCCCCCCCCCCATGGCCATTTTTTTGGTGGGGGTCTGACTGCTGAGACCCCCCACCGATCACCTCGGTTGAAGTGGTTCTCCAGCGGTTGGAAAGCTAAAACTCCCATCATGTCTGGAGAGCCTCTTGCAATGGGAGTTGTAGTTTTGTAACAGCTGAAGAGACACAGATTGGACACAGTTTTACCCATCATCACTGCAGAACTTACAAGTGACTACAGCTCTGATGGGACAGTCAGGAGAATACACAATGATATCAGTGACCTGAGTGACGTCTTCTGACCAGGTCTTCCTCCAGCTCCATCTTCTCTGCAGAGTCTGACATCCAGACATCATTGGCTCCTCACTGTCAGCAGATCCTCATCCTCTGCATGAAGACAGAAATCATTATAACCTTGCCAGAAAGTGTACCCACTAAATATAATCCTGCCACACACTGTACCCTGAATATAATACTGCCCCACACTATACCCACTAAATATAATCCTGCCACACACTGTACCCATTAAATATAATACTGACACACACTGTACCCTGAATATAATACTGCCACACACTGTACCCTGAATATAATACTGCTATTCACTGTACCCACTAAATATAATACAGCCACACACTGTACCCTGAATATAATACTGCTATACACTGTACCCACTAAATATAATACAGCCACACACTATACCCTGAATATAATACTGCTATACACTGTATCCACTAAATATAATTCTGCCACACACTGTGCCCATTAAATATAATACTGCCACATACTGTACCCACTAAATATAATACTGCCACACACTGTACCCTGAATACTGCCCCACACTGTATCCACTGAATATAATACTGCTATACACTGTACCCACTAAATATAATCCTGCCACACACTGTACCCTGAATATAATACTGCCCCACACTATACCCACTAAATATAATCCTGCCACACACTGTACCCATTAAATATAATACTGACACACACTGTACCCTGAATATAATACTGCCACACACTGTACCCTGAATATAATACTGCTATACACTGTACCCACTAAATATAATACAGCCACACACTGTACCCTGAATATAATACTGCTATACACTGTACCCACTAAATATAATACAGCCACACACTGTACCCTGAATATAATACTGCTATACACTGTATCCACTAAATATAATTCTGCCACACACTGTACCCATTAAATATAATACTGACACACACTGTACCCACTAAATATAATACTGACACACACTGTACCCTGAATACTGCCCCACACTGTATCCACTGAATATAATACTGCTATACACTGTACCCACTAAATATAATACTGCCACACACTGTACCCTAAATACTGCTCCACACTGTATCCACTGAATATAATACTGCCACACATGCATATACATCATATATACATATACACCCCCTCTTATCCTCTGTGTCCTCATCACCCCCATAATCCCACCCAAACCTCTCCTCATTACTATAACTCCTCCCCCCCATCTCTCCTCATCACTACTATAACCAAAGGTGGCACCTCTCCTCATCACCCCCATAACCCCCCTGCACCTCTCATCACCCCCATAACCCCCCTGCACCTCTCATCACCCCCATAACCCCCTGCACCTCTCATCACCCCCATAACCCCCTGCACCTCTCATCACCCCCATAACCCCCCTGCACCTCTCATCACCCCCATTACCCCCCTGCACCTCTCATCACCCCATAACACCCCCTGCATTTCTCATCACCCCACCCCCTGCACCTCTCCTCATGACCCCCGTAACCCCCGCACCTCTTATCACCCCTATAACCCCCCTGCACCTCTCATAACCCCCTGCACCTCTCATCACTCCCATAACCCCCCTGCTCCTCTCATTACCCCCATAACCCCCTGCAACTCTCATCACCCCCATAACCCCCCTGCACCTCTAATCACCCCCCTGCACCTCTCATCACCACCACCCCACGGCACCTCTCATCAACCCCCCCCCCCCAGAACCTCTCATCACCCCCCTTAACCCCTCATCACCCCCATAACACCCCCTGCACCTCTTATCACCCCCATAACACCACCCGCACCTCTCATCACCACCACCCCACGACACCTCTCATCACCCCCCCAGAACCTCTCATCACCCCCCTGCACCCCTCATCACCCCCATTATACCCCCCTGCACCTCTCATCACCCCCATAACCCCCTGCACCTCTCATCACCCCCATAACACCCCCCCTGCACCTCTTATCACCCCATTACCCCCTGCACCTCTCATCACCCACCCCCATAACCCCCCCTGCATTTCTCATCACCCCACCCCCTGCACCTCTCCTCATCACCCCCGTAACCCCCCCCCGCACCTCTCATCACCCCCATAACCCCCCTGCACCTCTCATCACCCCCATAACCCCCTGCACCTCTCATCACCCCCATAACACCCCCCCTGCACCTCTTATCACCCCATTACCCCCTGCACCTCTCATCACCCACCCCCATAACCCCCCCTGCATTTCTCATCACCCCACCCCCTGCACCTCTCCTCATCACCCCCGTAACCCCCCCGCACCTCTCATCACCCCCATAACCCCCCTGCACCTCTCATCACCCCCATAACCCCCTGCACCTCTAATCACCCCCCTGCACCTCTCATCACCACCACCCCACGGCACCTCTCATCAACCCCCCCCAGAACCTATCATCACCCCCCTGCACCCCTCATCACCCCCATAACACCCCCTGCACCTCTTATCACCCCCATAACACCCCCCCCTGCACCTCTCATCACCCCCCCTGCACCTCTTCTCACCCCCATAACACCCCCCCTGCACCTCTTATCACCCCCCATAACACCCCCTGCACCTCTCATCACCCCCCCTGCACCTTTCATCACCCCTATAACCCACTGCACCTCTCATCACCACCACCCCACGGCACCTCTCATCACCCCCATAACCCCCCTGCATTTTTCATCACCCCACCCCCTGCACCTCTCCTCATCACCCCTGTAACCCCCCCCACACACCTCTCATCACCCCCATAACCCCCCTGCACCTCTCATCACCCCCATAACCCCCTGCACCTCTCATCACCCCAATAACCCCCTGCACCTCTTATCACCCCCCCCCCCGCACCTCTCATCACCACCACCCCACGGCACCTCTCATCAAACCCCCCCCCAGAACCTCTCATCACCCCCCTGCACGCCTCCTCACCCCCATAACACCCCCTGCACCTCTTATCACCCCCATAACACCCCCCTTCACCTCTCATCACCCCCATAACACCACCCTGCACCTCTCATCAGCCCCATAACCCCCTGCACCTCTAATCACCCCCCCCCCCCCGCACCTCTCATCACCACCACCCCACGGCACCTCTTATCACCCCCCCCAGAACCTCTCATCACCCCCCTGCACCCCTCATCACCCCCATAACCCCTGCACCTCTCATCACCCCTATAATCCCCCCTGCACCTCTAATCACCCCGACCACCCCATGGCACCTCCCATCACCACCACACCAGAACCTCTCATCACCCCCCCTGCACCCCTCATCACCCCCCCTGCACCCCTCATCACCCCCCCGCACCTCTCATCACCTCCCATAACACCCCCCTGCACCTATCACCCCCCCTCCCGCAACGCTTTTATCACCCCATAACACATTCCCCCCGCGCCAGTTTACTTACCCTTCCGGGGGATCGATGCATCGGCGTGAGGCTGCTCCTAGTCCAGTCACTGAGGATCGTCTCTGCAGGAGATGACATAGGGACAGGTCTGGTGATTGGAGTAGACGTGCGTGCCTGCGCAGGGCACGTGACGTCTCTACTCCAATCAGCCCCTGACCTGTCCGGCCCTGCTTTTTTTTCTTAAGGGGCCCGCGCCCTACAAAAAGGTAAATTTAATAGAAATGTGCGGGCCCCCTGGACTATGAGGCCCGGTCATAGTCCTGGGGGCATCCAGCAGTCAATGAGTGACAGTGGCAGTCACTCACTGACAGGCCCAAAAAAAAAAAGGTCCAGGGACATCCGGGCCCCCCTGGACCACCGGGCCCCATACAGGTGTATGGGTTGTACCCCCCTGAGGGACATCGGAGCGTGCTGCCTGCCATGCACCCTGCGCTACATAGGGGCAGGGGGGACACAAGGCAGGGGGGAGGTGATTATATCCCTGCGCACAGAGCCCTGTGCGCGGCGCGCACAGCGCCTGCTCCCGCCTGCATAATTGACAGGCAGGGAGCGAGAGCAGAGCCGCACTTCCGGAAAATGGACCAGTGCCCGTCCGGCACTGGTCCTAAGCCTATGCAGCGGCCTATGCATCACCTGAAAAACACTATGCAAGAGAGACCACCTAGTGGCCACTGATATAAATATTCTTTATTGTTAATGAACATATATTGCAATAAGACTTCTTTTTACATAAGGAATACTATATGAAAACTTTGACTTGATGACAGGTAGTCTTTAAGCAAGAGACCCCCAAATAACAGTAAACCAGAATACTGCTAATATATTACTTTGTGTAACTTGGCTAAATCCTTTTTACCTTTATACTTATTTTGCAGAAGCACTAATGTATCTGGGGTGTCCATGTTTGCTACAGTCACTATTTACTGTTGGACATAACATCTTAACATGGCCAACTTCTTTCCAGACAATGACAGTCTGTCATTGTTCAGCTAAAACATTGTCCATTGTTATATTTTACCCTATGAATTAGGGCTGTGGTTGAAAATGTTTTCATCCACTTTCATGTATGTATGTGAGGTGGCCCAGAACAGGAGTTGTACCCCTGTACCCTCTCTGCCCTGTCAGGCAGCCTCCTTGCAGTTTCCCCTGGGCCCTTTCACCTGTTCCCTCTGTACAATTGGTTTTATGCTATGTATTGTATGTTGTACCTTTAAGAATATTTGTCATGTGGTTAACCTGTTGTCATGTGAGTGTAACCCAGTGAGGTGTCAGTGACCTATGGGGCCCCACCAGAGTCTCCCCTATATAAGCCCTGGGAGGAGTCTCTTCTCGCTCTTTCTCTTTGAGCTCAGCTCTGAGCTTTTGCTGAGGTCCAGCCAAGTCAATTCTCAAGAGTGTGTCTGGAGTCCATAGGAGACCTCATGTCCGTCCAGCAGCCACAAGTCTTCAAGTAAGCTACAATTGGGGTATAGTCAGTCCCATTCAAGTCAGTCAAGTCCAAGTCATCTGTCTTCAGTCAGCGTGGCCTGCAGCAATATTGTCCCAGTCCACTACAAGTACCAGCAAGCCCTGAGGTCTCTGAAGTCACTGGTCACCTCCGTGGGCCTGGCTAAGCTGTATAGACTGTTCCATCTGTCACTCAGTAAAGCTACCATTGTCCCTAACTTGGCGTCGGAGTCGTTATTGCCCCCGTGCCTAGCCCAGGATCCAGCGGTATACCTTCGGGTGGTATTGAGGATAAACCATGCCCTGGCATCACGAATACAAGCGGTTAATGCCATCTGCCTCTAGGGTAATTCCATCTGCCCTGCATCACACCCTGCGTGATGACTCCTTGATATCTCATCTACAGAACTTCCTTATCACCTTCTGAAGGGTTTTTAAAGAGCTAGGTCAGGCTTTATGTGGAACATCCTCTCTCTCTCTCTCTCTCTCTCTCTCTCTCTCTCTCTCTCTCTCTGTAAATGTTAAGGCCACTCTACAGTGGGCTTGTATGATGTACAGTTTCAGAGTTTGGTCTTCGGACTCTCCTGAAACAATGAAGCCTTAGTGGTGACCTTCTGTGAAGATCTGGAGGGTTGTATTAAAGATGAGCTGTTCGACCATGATCTGTTTGAACTTCTCGCACTGTCCGCATGTCTCCTTATAAGGCCTCTGAGAGGCGGAGTAAATCTGAACAAACCTTTCTATTTCCCCTATAAGCACTCTCTTCACAAAGACTTGTACCCACTGTTACACTCTACAGTAATGAACCAATGCAAGTAGAGAGAATCAAGCTTTTGGTGGCAACGTGGTTCCACAGACAAAGTAATTTACTGTCTTTACTCCTGGGTTAAAGATCATTTTCTGAGGGTTTGTCCCATGAACCTGGGAAACTCCAGTGCCTAGGGCTAGTAGGAAAGGTTACCTAGGCAGAATGAGTTCTCTACGTCCCACTGACTTTACAGTTGAGGGCTCTACATAAAGAACAAATTCCCTTATTTAATTTATTAGCTTGCTTCTTCTGGGCCTTTTCTGGTAACAACGTCATACTCCATTGATCGATTGGACTGCAGGCCATGTCTTACTTCAGTCAGTGCTGTGTCCCTTACTCTCCCTTCTAATCAGAAAACCATTGCCACAAAAGTTCCTAACTCACAACTTTCTGGACTTCCACACAGTGAGTCTTTAGCAAACATCAAGCTGAGATCTTATCACAGACCATACTCATCGTATCCACAAGATTTCTTATCTGTCTGGTGCAGGTTTCTTCAGGGATAAAAAAAAACATGGCTCTCTGTACCCCTGCATTGACTATAGGGGTCTAAAAAAGTCACCTTACAGAAGCAAGTACTATAGCTGCTTCCCCTTATTACCAACTTGTTCGATCTAAGTGCTTCTCCAAACTAGCTTTGAGGTGGCCTACAATCTTAATTTATAAAAGTGACAAGTAAAAAAGGGCTTTTACCCCCCCATGGGGGGGGGGGGGGGTAAAATACTTGGCTATGCCCTCTGGATTTTGTATGGCGGTGTGGCGGTCTAGTTGGACATAATTTTCTCTCCAGATTTAGGCTATGTTCACATGAGTGTTGTGGAGCTCTGTTAGGGATCTCTGTTACAACAGCTGATAACCGGGTTGGGAAAGAGGTTGTGACAGTGAGCATCAACAGAACCTAATGGATCCATTCACTTTAAACGGGCTCCATTAGATGCCATTATTTTACATGATTTTAGCTGAGAAAAAAACTTGATATTCACGTTTTCTTTTTTTAAACAAAGGAATCAGTGGGCTGAGCTCCATAATGAAGCTCAGAACACTGATGTGAATCCACCCTTAGAGGTCCATTTACAACATGTTTGCTCGGTTTTGTGATGCTTGATGGAAAATCAAATTTATGCCAATCTGGAGAAATGTGTTTTTGAAAGAACTGGTCTTCTCTCTTTAGGTTATAAGATCTCAGAATCTTTTGGCCTCATCCCTATTGACTTTGTACCATCCAATGCTTCCACAAATTTCCCAGTTTTTTTTATGCCAGTTTGTTCCCCATCTCCCTGGAGACCCCAATTACCAACCTGAAGGAATGCAATGTCAAATTTGGATCCTCAAACTAGAAATAGTATTTTATAATTTGTCCCATTCAAAACCATTTGTTCTGGAAGTAGAAACAATGTTTTCCTTTGGAGTAGGGGTTGTTCTCTCGCAAGGTGGAAATATCTGACTTGTGGCTTCTTTAAAGTCATAAATATTTGATTATTAATACTGTAATTTTTTCCTCTGAATGAGTAGGCCTTAAAGAAAAACCCTGGCAAAATCTTTTATTTTGCCATTCTGCCTGGGCTGCCGCAATAAAAAGAATAAACCCTAACCTACCTTCTGCCTGCACCCCCACTGCAACTAGAATCGTTTTTCCGTCCTCCGGCCCCGATCTCCTTCTAACTTTTGGTACACCAAAATGGTGTTGCATTGAATTGGCAACACATATATTATTGTTTGTACCAGAAAACATTTTCTCACATCAAAAGAAGATTGTCTGTGTTTAAACTACATTTATATGACTACTGAAACTTTTTTTCTACATAAAAGTGGCATATTACAAACCAAGATAGAATTGGTGTAAAAACTTTTAGATACTTTCAGAGTTGGACACTTTTTGCAACATGACTGACATGAGTCAAATTTAAGAATAAACATTTGCCAAAATTGAAAATCCATACTCAAACTATAAGAAAGATGGTTTTAGTAAATTCCCTACATTAGCCCTCATTTACTAAGCTAAAACCCACTAGTTTTTGTCAGGTTTTTTCGTAGTTATTTTGGTGCATAGTATCTGAGACATAACTCAGACAGCGTGCACTAGGAAAATCCGACTAACCCGACATTGCATTGTGAAAATCCGAAAAAGGGATGTGATCTGTCACAAAGGGGGCATGGTCACACCATAAAGGGCCTGGATTCACAACCGAACCGATTTACTATTGAATTCACAGAAAATCCTGTGAATAAATGGCTGGAAATTGCCACCTAAAAAAAAGCTGCTCAGAAAATGTTCCTGACTTGTAAATCTGTGAAATCCCATAGTAAATAGAGCAAAGGCAGAAAGAAATAAAGGGGCGCTCACTGGTGTGGTTTTGACAGGAAAAAGTGGACAAGACCCACCACCTCACCTGGAGTATTGCACTGACCTGTCGGGATTGTACAACAGAGCAAGCAAAATACTGTGAGGGGTGTGGGGTGGGTGGATATGTGCAGTATGCGGCTCGATTTCCCCTATCCGTATCCCAAAGGGTATGGAAATATGGAGGCAGGGTAAACAGAAAAAATAGGGAATCAATGGAGCTCTTCTGCTAATAAGGACGGAACTCAGGACGCCACAGTTGCACAAGATGATTTTATTAGAATAAGAGATTTCGGACAACGCTTTTCGGCGCTGGCACGCGCCTTCCTCAGGTCCACAAGCAATCAAATAGATGTATCCTGATGTCTTTGCTGCGCATTGGTGGCATAGTAAATAGAGAGGAATCCTGAAAGTCTGAACAACATTTCACACTAGTAAAATTGTCTCTGACAAAGGAGTTCGATTCACCTCGGCAAGCACTTTGCAAATAGCAGAGATCAAGCTTGATTTATCCTCCATGTATCACCCTCAAACCAATGGTCAAGTGGAATATGGCATCCAGGTCCTGGAATATTACCTTCGGCATTTTGTTTCTTCTCAACAATACAACTGGGAAAGCCTACTCCTGTGGGCTAAATTCTCTTACAAAAAAATTCTGGAGAATCCAGTTCCACCTCTCCATTCTTTATCATCTATTGCCAACATCTCAGCATTCGGTATCTGCACTTGTCTTGACCTGCGAGGACTTCGGCAAAGCTTCTGGGGCAAAGGTCAACTGCGGGAAGCCGGAAGCTATGCTCTTCGGGAAATGGCACATGGTTTCTTCTGCCCCCTTACCCTTCACAAATTTTGGATGCTAACTTGATGCCATCTGTGAAAAAGCTGAAGTTAAAGAGAGGATGGCTTCTACAAATGGATAATGATCCTAAACACACCTCGAAATACACGGGGGATTACATCAAGAGACGTAAACTGAAGGTTTTGCCATGGCCTTCACAATTCCTGACCTCAACATAATTGAAAATCTATGGATAGACCTTAAAAGAGCAGTGCGTGACAGACAGCCCAGAAATCTCAAAGAACTGGAAGACTTTTATAAGGAAGAATGGGCAAAGATACCTCAAACAAGAATTAAAAGACTCTTGTCTGGCTACAAAAAGCATTTACAAGCTGTGATACTTGCCAAAGATATTAACTCTGCAGGGTGCCCAAACTTTTGCAGACGCAATCTTTTTGTTTTCTGTTATTTTGAAAGTGTAAATGATGGAAATAAAACCTAACTTTTGTTGACATATTATAAGAATGTCTAATCTGTAATTTGATGCCTTTTGGAGATTTTTCCATCTTTCCTTGGCTTCTTTATGCACATTAATACAAATTTTTACCTGGGGTGCCCAAACTTTTGATCCCCACTGTAGCTCTGTGGCCAGACATGCTGGCCACGGGCACACTTCTACCTCGCCACCCCGTGCTGTCTCCGGCATGGGCGGCACTGCTGTCACCTTACTGGGCTCTGCCTGCAGCCTCCCAGCCGGCGGACAGGCTCCCCGCTGCGTTCCCGGCTCCACTACGCTCTCTCACTGCCAGCGCATGCGTACCAGCTTCCTAGGGCACGTGCTTGACGGCTCTTTGATATTTAAAGGGCCAGTGCACCAATAATTGGGCGCTGACCCTATAAGTAATTCTCACTTCCCCTTGACCCCTGCCGGATCTTTGTGCCTCCCAGCCTTAGAGAAAGGTACAGGGGATCCACTACCCCATCCGTGACACCAGTTGTCATGTGAGTGTAACTCAGTGAGGTATCAGTGACCTATGGGATCCCTCAGAGTCTCCCCATATTTGCCCTGGGTGGAGCCTCTGCTCTGGCTCTTCCTACTTATGCTGAGTTGCAGCAAGGTCAAGTCCAAGAGTGTGTCTGGAGTAAGCTACAATTGCGGTATAGTCAGTCCCATTCAAGTCAGTCAAAGTCATCTGCCTTCAGTCAGCGTGGCCTGCATCAATATTGTCGCAGTCCATTACAAGTCCCAGCAAGCCCTGAGGTCTCTGAAGTCACTGGTCACCTCCGTGGGCCTGGCTAAGCTGTATAGACTGTTCCATGTGTCACTCAGTAAAGCTACCATTGTCCGTAACTTGGCGTCAGAGTCATTATTGACCCCGTGCCTAGCCCAGGATCCAGCGGTATACCTTTGTGTAGTATTGAGGAAAAATCGCACCCTGGTGTCATGAATACAAGGGTTTAATGCCATCTGCCCCTAGGGTAATTCCATCTGCTCTGCATTACACCCTCTACCATAACTCTTGGCATCATGGACAGGATACGGGTGTGCACATTATGCCTAAAGTACCCCCCCTAGTCTGAACTGTGTACAGCATTGCAGAGTAAAAAAAAAAACGATAAAAGTTGCGCCAGAAAGTGTACGGGACTATGTCTGTGAAAACTTTATGTCAAGAGGCGCTTGTGAAATAGAAGGGAAGGTGAAGAAAAGACTGTTGTCTGCCATTGTGAAGTGTTCAAGTACTCTGTCAACCATGTGCAAGATTAGGTCCAAAGCTATGTTACAAAGTGTTGCCTGTACCTGCAAGGGTTGAAGATGTCCCACCCCCTCCCCCCCAGTTCTGACAGCCCAGTCCGAGAGGGCCAGGAGAGAAGCCCAGGTGGCCGCGATTGTAGAAGGGCTGGTGGCACAAAGAATGGGGAAATATGGGCCAAAGCTGCTGCCATATGAGGGGCAACAGGTGCAGCAACAGGACACCAAAGCATTAGAGGCCCTGTACATCAGAAAGATGGAGCATCCCCGAGAGGGAGAGCCACCCCTGGAACGCTGCCGAGCCACGGTGGTAAAATTTGACAAAGAGCGGGGGTTTGGCACCCTCATGGACTGTAGTCATGGTGGGACCATCTTGGTCAATCGTCTGGCAGTGCAGATAAACTATCTCCCCACCACTGCATTCTCTAGAGAGTGGGGAGACCGTGGAGTATATTCCTGTACAGAGTATGAGAGGAGAATTGGCGGCTGCGGTGACCCGTCCGAAGAATCTTACTTCCCATCAGACGACTGGGACGCAGATCCCTATGGTTTGCTGCCACCTAAAGTCAGAGGTACCGTCCAGGAGGAAGAGGTCTACTTGCCTGAAGTGCCTGTCATGGCACTAGTGTTCCTGCACAAGTCATATACAGATGTGCCCAGGCCTACTCCTGTGGTCGAGGAGGTTTAAACTAATCAGCGGGCACCAACTAAAGTACCTCGGCCTTCTCCTGCTGAGGAGGAGGTTTGGCCAGCCCAACAGGCACCAACTGCTATTCCCCCGATGGCGTAAGCTGCCGCGGTACAAATGGTGGTCACCATCAGCCCCACCATTACTGAGTCTACTTTGTCCCGAGTGAACTGGAACACCTGAGTGAGTCCATTAGAGGGGGCACAGTCCCAGGCGAGGCTGGGATGGCAAATACCCAGGCTGAAGAGCTTGAATCTGTAAAATGTTTCCTTACTTCTTCAGTCAAGAAGACTAACTGTGTTTTATGCAGAAGCATTGTTGTTGTTTCAGGTTATGCAACGTTTAAGAAGAAGTGCCTGACGAACTTGTCAAGAAGTTTATTTGCAACCATATACGTAAGTATGTGCCATAATCCTTTAATGAGAGCTCAAAACGTACCAGAACTGTGGAGCGGAACTAAAAAAAATATATATACAGTCATGGCTGTAAATGTTGGCATCCTTGAAATTTTTCAAGAAAATGAAGTATTTCTCATAGAAAAGGATTGCAGTAACACATGTTTTGCCATACACATGTTTATTCCCTTTGTGTGTATTGGAACTAAACCAAAAAAAAGAGGAAAAAAAAGCTAATTGGACATAATGTCACACCAAACTCCAATAATGGGCTGGACAAAATTATTGGCATCCTTAACTTTATTTGGTTGCACACCCTTTGGAAAAAATAACTAAAATTAGTCACTTATTATAAGCTTCTTACACCTCTCAGACGGAATGTTGGACCACTCTTTCTTTGCAAACTGCTCCAGGTCTCTCTTATTGGAAGGTGTTCAATGGGATTTAGATCTGGACTTCAGAACTCTCCAGCGCTTTGTTGCCATCCATTTGTGGGTGCTTTTTGATGTATGTTTGGGGTCATTGTCCTGGTGGAAGACCCAAGATCTCGTACCCAAACCCAGCTTTCTGACACTGGGCTGTACATGTGCGACCCAAAATCCGTTGGTAATCATCAGATTTCATGATTCCTTGCACACATTCAAGGTACCCAGTGCCAGAGGCAGCAAAACAACCCCAAAAAATCATTGAACCTCGACCATATTTCCCTGTAGGTACTGTGTTCTTTTCTTTCTAATTCCGTTTTTGGTAAACAGTAGAATGATGTGCTTTACCAAAAAGCCACAAGATGTTTTCCCAGAAGGATTTTGGCTTACTCAAGTTCAAAATGTAGTCTTGCTTTTTTATGTCTCTGTGTCAGCAGTGGGGTCCTTCTGGGTCTCCTGCCATAGCGTTTCATTTCATTTAAATTTTGACGGATTGTTCGCGCTGACACTGACGCTCCCTGAGCCTGCAGGTCAGCTTGAATATCTTTGGAACTTGTTTGGGGCTGCTTATCCACCATCCGGACTATCCTGCGTTGACACCTTTCATCAATTTTTCTCCTTCGTCCACGCCCAGGGAGATTATCTACAGTGCCATGGGTTGCAAACTTCTTGATAATGTTGCGCACTGTGGACAAAGGCAAATCTAGATCTCTGGAGATGGACTTGTGACCTTAAGATTGTTGATATTTTTCCACAATTTTGGTTCTCAAGTCCTCAGACAGTTCTCTTCTCCTCTTTCTGTTGTCCATGCTTAGTGTGGCACACACAGACACACAATGCAAAGACTAAGTAAACGTCTCTCCTTTTTATCTGCTTTCAGGTGTGATTTTTATATTGCCCACACATGTTACTTGCCCCATGTGAGTTTAAAGGAGCATCACATGCTTGAAACAATCTTATTTTTCCACAATTATGGAAGGGTGCCAATAATTTTGTCCAGCCCATTTTTGGAGTTTGGTGACATTTTGTCCAATTAGCTTTTTTCCTCCCTTTTTTTGGTTTAGTTACAATACACAAAAAGGGAATAAACATGTGTATAGCAAAACGTGTTACTGCAATCCTTTTCTGTAAGAAATACTTAATTTTCTAGAAAAATTTCAGGGGTGCCAACATTTACGGCCATGACTGTATATACTGTCAGAGTAATATATTTTTGTTTATATTTTTATACAAGTGAATGCCCATGTTGTTGTACTCTATTTTTTTTAAGGTGTGTTGTAATAAAGTGTATATGACATGTATCTATAAAAATGCCTAGGATGTTTCTTTGTGTCTATGGCAATTTATATAGGAGGTATCCTGACCAAGTCAGAAGAAGCGTAACCACTACCTCATTGCCAGGACAATTGCCAGCTAGGTACAGAGAATAAGTTGTAGTACCATGTATAAAGTTTTCAGTATAATATATAATCCAGTTTAGTCAGCTTATATATAACTAATTCAGTAATGTATGTAGTGAATTGTGTATAAGCTAGTCAAATGCCTAGTTTGGACTGTAGCTGAAATGTATACTTCCAGTTCATAGCCAAGTGATGTCAAATGTTCACCTTTTTCCTATCCTTGTATACAGTGTACTCTACTGGCCAGAGGGTTCCCCTGTGATATAAGTAAGGCACGCATAGTGACAGAGATGCTATGTGTGAAGTTAATATTGCAATATTGTCAAAGAATGTATAGTGCTCTGGGGAGAAGTAGATAGTGCCAAAGGGTCCCAGCAGCTAAGGCATCAGGTAGAGAGCCTATGGCAGCCCGATCAAGCTCAAGTGTATTAAATGTATTAAGGATGTAGTTACAAGGGTTATAAATCCCACATGTTTATGTCTCATTATCAAAAGGAGCATATAAGGAAATTTTCACCAAATGCTACATGAACTCGTCCTCAGTTCTATGTTATTACCTATTCAGACCTGTGAAGGACATTCGGAAACAATGCCCCCCGGAACTGTTGTCACCTTGTTACACTCTGCACTCTACCTCTCTCATCCCCAGCCAGCAGGGCTAGGATTTGCATCGCGGGTGTTACGCCGAGCGCTCCGGGTCCCCGTTCCTCCCCGGAGCGCTCGCCTCATCCTCGTTGCTGCAGCGCCCCGGTCAGATCCACTGACCGGGTGCGCTGCGGTACCGCCTCCAGCCGGGATGCGATTCGCGATGCGGGTGGCGCCCGCTCGCGATGCGCACCCCGGCCCCCGTACCTGACTCGCTCTCCGTCGGTCCTGTCCCGGCGCGCGCGGCCCCGCTCCCTAGGGCGCGCGCGCGCCGGGTCTCTGCGATTTAAAGGGCCAGTGCACCAATGATGGTGCCTGGTCCAATCTTCCCAATTACCTTGATTAGTTTCCACCTGTGCACTCCCTACTTATACCTCACTTCCCCTGCACTCCCTTGCCGGATCTTGTTGCCCTTGTGCCTAGTGAAAGCGTTCCCTTGTTTGTTCCTAGCCCGTGTTCCAGACCTCCTGCCGTTGCCCCTGACTACGATCCTTGCTGCCTGCCCCGACCTACTGCTACGTCCGACCTTGCCTTTGTCTACTCCCTGACTACGATCCTTGCTGCCTGCCCCGACCTTCTGCTACGTCCGACCTTGCCTTTGTCTACTCCCTTGTACCGCGCCTATCTTCAGCAGTCAGAGAGGTTGAGCCGTTGCTAGTGGATACGACCTGGTCACTACCGCCGCAGCAAGACCATCCCGCTTTGCGGCGGGCTCTGGTGAAAACCAGTAGTGACTTAGAACCGGTCCACTAGCACGGTCCTCGCCAATCCCTCTCTGGCACAGAGAATCCACCTCCTACCAGCCGGGATCGTGACAGTAGATCCGGCCATGGATTCCGCTGAAGTTCCTCTGCCAGTTGTCGCCGACCTCCCCACACTGGTCGCCCAGCAAGCCCGACAGATCGCCCAACGAAATCACCAGCTGGCATACTTGACCTCCGTGACACTGCAACTTCAGTCACAGATACAGCAGCTTCAGTCACAATTTCAGTCACAGCTACAGCTGCAACAACCATCTCCTCCGCCGGCTCCTGCAACTCCTCCGCAGCAACAGGCCGCTCCTAACCCCTGCTTGTCCCTGCCGGACAAATTTGATGGGGACTCTAAACTCTGCTATGGTCTCCTTTCTGGAAAGGCCTTGTCTGGGGCCACACCACTCTGGGACCGCAATGATCCTGCCACAGCCACAGTCCAGTCCTTCTTCGCTGAGGTCCGTGGTGTCTTCGAGGAACCTGCCCGAGCTTCTTCTGCCGAGACTGCCCTGCTGAACCTGGCCCAGGGTGTTTCTTCCGTTGGCGAGTACGCCATTCAGTTCCGTGCTCTTGCTTCCGAGTTGTCCTGGAATAGTGAGGCTCTCTGCGCGACCTTTAAAAAAGGCCTATCCAGCAACATTAAAGATGTTCTGGCCGCACGAGAAACTCCTGCTAACCTACATGAACTCATTTATCTTGCCACTCGCATTGACATGCGTTTTTCCGGATGGCGCCTGGAGCTCCGCCTGGATATGGACTTTGTTCGCACGAGGCGTTTTTTCTCCCCGGCTCCTCTCTCCTCTGGTCCTCTGCAATCCGTTCCTGTGCCTCCCGCCGTGGAGGCTATGCAAGTTGACTGGTCTCGCTTGACACCTCAAGAGAGGACACGACGCCGCATGGAGAATCTTTGCCTGTACTATGCCGGTACCGAACACTTCCTGAAGGATTGTCCTATCCGTCCTCCCCGCCTGGAAAGACGTACGCTGACTCCGCACAAAGGTGACACAGTTCTTGATGTCAACTCTGCTTCTCCACGCCTTACTGTGCCTGTGCGGATATCTGCCTCTACCTTCTCCTTCTCTACTATGGCCTTCTTGGATTCCGGATCTGCAGGAAATTTTTTTTTGGCCTCTCTCATCAACAGGTTCAACGTCCCTGTGACCAGTCTCGCCAGACCCCTCTACATCAATTGTGTTAACAATGAAAGATTGGACTGTGCCGTGCGTTACCGCACGGAACCCCTCCTAATGTGCCTCGGACCTCATCACGGAAAAATTGAGTTTTTGGTCCTCAGGTTCTTTGGCCCCAAGAAGAGGGGGAGACCCAAGGGGGGGGGTACTGTTACACCGAGCGCTCCGGGTCCCCGTTCCTCCCCGGAGCGCTCGCCTCATCCTCGTTGCTGCAGCGCCCCGGTCAGATCCACTGACCGGGTGCGCTGCGGTACCGCCTCCAGCCGGGATGCGATTCGCGATGCGGGTGGCGCCCGCTCGCGATGCGCACCCCGGCCCCCGTACCTGACTCGCTCTCCGTCGGTCCTGTCCCGGCGCGCGCGGCCCCGCTCCCTAGGGCGCGCGCGCGCCGGGTCTCTGCGATTTAAAGGGCCAGTGCACCAATGATGGTGCCTGGTCCAATCTTCCCAATTACCTTGATTAGTTTCCACCTGTGCACTCCCTACTTATACCTCACTTCCCCTGCACTCCCTTGCCGGATCTTGTTGCCCTTGTGCCTAGTGAAAGCGTTCCCTTGTTTGTTCCTAGCCCGTGTTCCAGACCTCCTGCCGTTGCCCCTGACTACGATCCTTGCTGCCTGCCCCGACCTTCTGCTACGTCCGACCTTGCCTTTGTCTACTCCCTTGTACCGCGCCTATCTTCAGCAGTCAGAGAGGTTGAGCCGTTGCTAGTGGATACGACCTGGTCACTACCGCCGCAGCAAGACCATCCCGCTTTGCGGCGGGCTCTGGTGAAAACCAGTAGTGACTTAGAACCGGTCCACTAGCACGGTCCTCGCCAATCCCTCTCTGGCACAGAGAATCCACCTCCTACCAGCCGGGATCGTGACAGCGGGACATGCCCACATGCGAATCTCAGCCCGTCACTCACCTCCGTCCTCTGCTGCTTCCTGTCTCTCAGCTCCAGCGCGCGTGCCCCCGCCTCCTAGGGCGCACACGCGCCGGAGCTCTAAGATTTAAAGGCCAGTGCACGCATAATCATGGTTTACACCTGTTCCACTATTATAAGTTCCTGCACCTCCTACACACCCTTGCCAGATCTTTGTTGCCCTAGTGCCTGAGAGAAAGCATTACTTAGTCTTGCCTTGCCGTGTTTCTGACCTTTGTTCCGTGACCTGATCTTGCTTCTGCTATCCTGCCTACTAACCTCCTGCTTCGATCCTGACTACGCACCTGTGCTGCCTGCCCTGACCTTCTGCTATCCTGACCTCGAGTTGCCGTATCCTTCCTGTGCCTTGAAACTCCTCAGCTGCCTGGGTGTCGCCTGCCGCAGCAAGACCATCCCGCTTTGTGGCGGGCTCCGGTGAAAACCAGCGACACCTTAGATTCCACTCCCTGGCACAGCCCGCGTCATCAGCCACACAGGTCCAGCAGATCTACTACCTCCAGCGTTCCAGTCTACTAACTGTAAGTCTTACAGTAAGATTCGGCCATGGATCCCGCTAAAGTACCCAGCAGATGGCCCGTGAAGAGCCGCAACTAAGTTGCCATGATGCAACAGCTATTAGCCATGCAACAGCAGCAGCAGCTGCAACCTGTTCCAGTCTCTCCACATGCTCCAGCAGTGTCTTCTGGGTCCAAACTACATTTACCATTACCCACGAAGTTTGATGGAGATCCTAAATTGTGCAGAGGCTTTGTGACACAGTGCTCCATGCAGCTGGAGCTCATGGTGGACCAGTTCCCAACGGAACAAGCTAAGGTGGCCTTTGTCGTCAGTCTTTTGTCCGGAAAAGTCCTGGCCGGGGCTCTTCCTCTCTGGGGTCACGGTGACCTGGTGTCCTCTAACTTGATGGCTTTTCTTGCTGAATTTCGCAGCATATTTGAGGAACCTGCACGTGCCTCCTCTGCCGAAGCGGCTCTACTGAACCTCCGTTGGTGACTACGCAGTTCAATTTCGCACACTTGCTTCTTAACTGGCATGGAACGATGAGGCCTTGTGTGCTACATTTAAAAAAGGACTGTCTAGCAGAATAAAAGATGCTCTCACTGCACGAGATCCTCCGTCTTCCCTGTGTGAACTAATCCATCTAGCCACATGTATTGATATACATTTTGCCAAGAGGCAGGAAGAACTTCGAATAGAGAGAGAACCTTTCTGAACATGGCGATTTCCTCGCTTTGCACCTGTGTTCCAACGTCCTTCTCTACAGTCTTCATTACCTCTTGCCGAAGAGGCCATGGAAGTGGATTGTTCTTGCTTAAGGCAACAGGAAAGAGCTCGATGTTGCAGCGAGAATTTGTGCCTATATTGTGCCAGCCCAGAGCACTTTCTCAAAGACTGGTCTGTTCATCCACAGCATCTGGAAAACGCTCGCACCTAGAGAGGCGTCCATAGGTGTGAATATTACCTCTCCTTGATTGACGATTCCTGTTCAAATTAAGCTTCTGCAAAGTCCTCATTTTGCACTTCTGCTTTCTTCATTTCCACTGTAAATGGACATAATCTAAACTGCAAGGTGCTATTCCTCATAGAGCCTCTCGTAATGTAGGTAAAGTAAAGGTAAAGTAGGAGCCTTGCATAAGAAAAAGATTGAATTCTACATGCTTCCTCACTGTACTTCAGAGCTTCTTCTTGGTCTTCCTTGGCTTCAACTGCATTCTCCGCAGCTTGACTGGAGAACTGGAGAGATTACACACTGGGGACAGTTCTGTCAAAATCATTGTCTCGTGCCAGTCGGACTAAAACTGTTTATTTCCTTCTATGCTCCTATGCCTGGTCTGCCTCTTCCTTACCAAGATTTTTAAGATGTAATTTGCAAGAAGCAGGCCGAGACTCTACCTCCACATCGTCTTTACGAAAGTCCCATTGATTTACAGCCTAGAACCACACCTCCTCATGGAAGAATTTATCCATTATCAGTTCCTGAGACGCAAGCCATGGCAAAATATATCCAGGAGAATCCCCAAAAGGGATTTATCCAAAAGTCGTCCTCTCCTGCTGGAGCAGTTTTCTTGTTGGGAAGAAGGATGGTTCTCTCTGTCCATGTGTTGACTACAGGGGACTTAACTTAAGATCACGGTCAAAAATCGTTATCCTCTTCCTCTGATCTCTGAACTTTTTGACCATCTCCGGGGAGCCTAGATCTTCTCTAAGTTGGATTTACGGGGAGCATATAACCTAATCCGTATCCACGAGGGAGACAAATGGAAAACGGCCTTCAATATCCGTGATGGACATTTTGAGTATCTAGTGATGTCTTTCGGCCTCCAGCTGTTTTTCAAGAATATGTCAATGATATCTTCCTAGATCTTCTCTACACCTGTGTTGTCGGGTACCTAGATGACATCTTGATCATCTCTACTAATTTAGAGAAACATCGTACCCATGTTCGTCTGGTTCTACAGCGCCTCCGGAAGAATCATCTCTACGCCAAACTAGAGAAATGCCTATTTGAGAAATCTAGTCTACCGTTTCTCGGTGACATTGTTTCCGATCTAGGTCTGCAGATGGACCCTGAAAAACTGACTGCGGTATTAGATTGGCCTCGCCCTACTGGACTTCGGGCTATTCAACGGTTTCTAGGATTCGCCAATTATTATTGTCAATTTATTCCCCATTTCTCTTCTTTGGTTGCTCCAATAGTTACTCTGACTAAAAAGGGTTTTAACCCCAAGTCAATGCCTCCTGAGGCTGAACTGGCCTTCTCTCGCTTAAAGACTGCATTTGCCTCTGCTCCGTTGCTTACAAGACCTGATCCGGAGAAACCCTTCGCTTTGGAAGTTGATGCTTCTTCCATAGGAGCTGGTGCCGTTCTTGCTCAGAAAAATTCCAAGGGCAATACCATAACTTGTGGTTTCTTCTCCAAGACTTTCTCACCAGCTGAGAGGGACTACTCCATTGGTGGTCGAGAACTATTAAGCTTGCCTTGGAGGAATGGCGACATTAATTAGAAGGGTCTTCCCATCTGGTCAGCATCTATTCAGACCACAAGAATCTTCTATATCTTTAGACTGCTCAGCGATTGAATCCCCGCCAGGCAAGGAGGTCATTATTCTTCTCCAGATTTAATTTCTTCATTCACTTCCGTCCAGCTAACAAGAACATTAGAGCAGATGCTTTTTCCAGGTCCTCTGACATCGTAGGTTTGGACTCAACGCCAAGGCATAATATTCCTCCAGATCATTTGATTTCTGCAGCTCCTGCTGTACTTCAACAAGTTCCTCCTGGAAAATCCTTTGTGCCTGCCAGATTGAGATGCAGGGTACTGAAATGGGGTCATTCTTCTTTGTTGGCAGGACATCCTGGAGTATGAAAGACCTTACTTCTTATCTTCCCGCATTACTGGTGGCCGCATCTTGAACGCGATGTCTCCGATTTTATTTGTTCCTGTGTTACCTGTGCCCATGACAAATCTCCTCTGCAGAAAGCTGCGGGACTCTTACAGCCATTGCCAATCCCGGAGACTCCCTGGTCTCACGTAACCATGGACTTTATTACCAATCTGCCTCCATCCCATAATAACACGGTCATCTGGGTCGTGGTTGATTTTCAACACAAATAGAGAAACATAGCCGCACATCCACCATTTGCATTTTGATCTACCTGCTTCTCAGCATAATTATAAAAACTAACAGGTTGTTAGTATACATTTTGATCAAAAAGTACAAGCCCACTCGCCACCTCAGGGCCACCTAGTCAGAGTGGGACCCTAACCTAACACTGGTGTAGTGCCGGGCGGTGACCACTGCCTCTGAGACACGATGCCCACAGGGGGAATGACCCAGTGCTGCCCGTCCAAGCCCCTGGCTTTGGGCCGCACCACCCCACAGGCAAAGCATCACAGAAACAATGGCCGCCACAGAGAACCACACCAGTGTGAACACTTATCATGTGCTCCCTACCAGAGGGCTGGGAGAATGTAAGGGGGAAACCCTTATGCAGTCTCCTGCTAATTAAAAATGCCTGGGCCAAATGGGTGGAGCGGAGTGCTGGCCATAGAAGAAGGGATGGACTACAAATGTACAACACAAATAGAGAAGCATAGCCACACATCCACCATTTGTATTTTGATCTACTTGCTTCTCAGCATAATTTAAAAAACTAACAGGTTTTTAGTATACATTTTGATCAAAAAGTACAAGCCCACTCGCCACGTCAAGGCCACCTACTCAGAGTGGGTCCCTAACCTAACACTGGCGTAGCGCCTGGCAGCGACCACTGCCTCCGAGACACGATGCCCACAGGGGGAACGACCCAGTGGCCAGGCAGCCCCACTGCTGCTGGACCAAGCCCCTGGCTTTGGGCCGCACCACCCCACAGACAAAACATCACAGAAACAATGGCTGCCACAGAGAACCACACCAGTGTGAACACTTACCATGTGCTCCCTACCAGTGGGCTGGAAGAATGTAAGGAGGAAACCCTTATGCAGTCTCCTGCTAGTTAAAAACATCTGGGCCGAATGGGTGGAGTGGAGTGCTGGCCATGGAAGAAGGGAGAGACTACAAATGTACAACACAAATACAAGCCAAGTACAAGCTAAGATGGCTCTACCTGGTCTCCCATCTGCTCCACAGCTGGCAAAGCACTTCTTACTACATATCTTTTACCTACATGGTCTACCTAGTCATATTGTCTCGGATCACGGAGTTCAGTTTGTTTCCAAGTTCTGGTGAGCTCTCTGTGCTCGTCTTGACATCAACCTGGATTTCTCATCTGCCTACCACCCTTAGTCCAACAGTCAGGTAGAGAGGGTAAATCAGATTCTGAGACTCATCTTCTTCAATCCAAATTCTCCTATAATCATAAGGATTCTGAGTCCACGAGGTCTTCTCCGTTTTTTATTTTTTATGGACATCATCTCCGTTCTCCTCTTCCAGTTTCAGTTCCCTTCGGACTACAAGCTGTTGATAAACTTCTCCGTTACTTCTCTTCCATTTGGCAACAGACTCGGCACTCTTTATCTCTAGCCTCTTCCTGCATGAAAACGAAGGCAGATAAGAAAAGAAGACTTCCTCCGTCTTTCTCTCCCAGTGATAAGGTTGGTTGTCTTCCAGGTACATTTGCTTCAAGATTCCCAGTTATAAGTTGGGTCCTCGTTTCCTGGGTCCATTCGAGGTCTTATAGAAAATCAATCCAGTCTTATATATACCTTGTTTGCCTTCTTCTCTATGAATTCCTAACTCGTTACATGTGTCACCCCTCAAGCCTTTGGTAATCAACCATTACTCTCATAGGAATCCTGCTCCCATACCCGTTTCTGGCTCCTCTGATGTCTTCCAAGTTAAGGAAATTCTAGCCACCAAGACTGTTCGACGAAGAAAATTGTTCTTAGTTGACTGGAGGGGATTTGGTCATGAGGAGTGATCCGGGAGCCCGAGGAGAATATCCTGGACTGTAATCTCCTGGCCAGACACACTGGCTGTGAGCGCATTCCCCCTCTCTTGTCCCCATGTGTCTGGAGTCCATAGGAAGCCTCTAGTCAGTCCAGCAGCCACAAGTCTTCAAGTAAGCTACAATTGGGATATAGTCAGTCCCATTCAAGTCAGTTAAGTCAAAGTAATCTATCTTCAGTCAGCGTGGCCTGCATCAATATTGCCCCAGTCCACTACAAGTCCCAGCAAGCCCTAAGGTCTCTGAAGTCACTGGTCATCTCCGTGGGCCTGGCTATGCTGTATAGACTGTCCCATCTGTCACTCAGTAAAGCTACCATTGTCAATAACTTGGCATCAGAGTCATCATTGTCCCTGTGCCTAGCCCAGGATCCAGCGGTATTCCTTCAGGTGGTATTGAGGATAAACCATACCCTGGCGTCACGAATACAAGGGGTTAATGCCACCTGCCCCTAGCGTAATTCCATCTGCCCTGCATCACACCCTCTACCACATGGAAGTGAGAAAGCACTAACTCGAATCATAGATTGACAAATAGATAAATACATTCAGAGATGCCCTTGTTCAGCTTTCTCCTCTCCAATGAAGGCAAAGTCTCCTGTATGAGACCCCGGAAGCCCCCTCAATACAACTCTATGGCAGAGCCGGAGACTGCCGAAGGCAGCGCCATAGAGTTGTATTGAGGGGGCGTGTCAGCCGCCGCTTCGTGTGGTGGTCAACACTCCCCCTTCCCACGGGCTGCCGGGGCCCCGTACAGGAGATCATGTGGGGCCCCAGCAGTCAGACCCCCCGCGGTCTGAAACTTATCCCCTATGCTTAGGATAGGGGATAAGTTTTTCAGGACTGCACTACTCCTTTAAGGGAATGGCTGACTAAACAGGGCCCAGAGATGTTACTATGGCCAAGGCCAAACCTAGACTGCATCTAAAAGGTTTAAGTCCATCCCTTCTCCTGTGATAGGGAGGTTGGACTAGGGACTTCTCCTGCAATCATTGGCCAGGAGTATCATGTGACCAAAGCATCATTGTTCTGTATACAGTGAATGCAAGAATGTTAACTCTTTACATTATGAAAATAACTCAGACTTTCTTTGTATACTATTTGGAACAGTCATACTGGGATACTACACTTGCATGATTTAAAAATGTTTCACTTATCCTGTTTTCATTATCATCTCTCTAATTGACTATTGATGTAATATAAGCTGCCAGATTGGGAAGTGGAACTGACATGGCAGAATGTGCGACCTTAGGTCAACCATGACCAACCATGATCAATTGGATCATTACGAGAAATGGCAAATGAAGATTGAATTTGAAGCGAACCTACACCAATGTGACCAGTTCAGCGGTATTCAGGTGATGCCTGAAAGCAACCCCAGTCACTTCCCTATTAGAATCAGTAGTACAGTAATACGGTCCTTATTCAGTAAATTTCTAGTTATTTTCTACATGATGAAAAAAAAATTTCTTGTTGTGATCATCCCATACATTATGTAATTATTAAATATGATTTCTCACTGCATTGTCATTGTTGCCATTTAAGTATCACATTTTGTACACACTGCTGTCAGGATTCGGCAAGCTGGAGGTGGATCCTCTGTGTCAGAGAGGGATTGGCGTGGACCGTGTCGGTGGACCGGTTCTAAATTGCTACTGGTATTCACCAGAGCCCGCCGCAAAGCAGGATGGTCTTGCAGCAGCGGTAGCAACCAGGTCGTATCCACCGGCAACGGCTCAACCTCTCTGACTGCTGAGATAGGCGCGGTACAAGGGATCAGGCGAGAGCAAGGTCAGACGTAGCAGAAGGTCAGGGCAGGCAGCAAGGATCGTAGTCAGGGGCAACGGCAAGAGGTCTGGAACACTGGCTTGGGACATACAAAGAACGCTTTCACTGGCACAATGGCAACAAGATCCGGCAAGGAATCTCTTCCCTTCCTAGGATATTTAGTCTCCGGCCAGGGACTTCAAATGGACCCAGACAAACTGTCAGCCGTTTTAGATTGGCCACGCCCCTCCGGACTCCGAGCTATCCAACGCTTTTTGAGGTTTGCCAATTACTATCGACAATTTATTCCACATTTTTCCACCATTGTGGCCCCAATGAGGTGTTTGTCTGATGGAAGCTCGGGAATAGGAGATCAGACAGTCAGGAGGAACAATGTGTTGCAGGGGGCCATTTCAGAGGCATCAGAGGAACGAGAGAGGGCGTAAGCCTTGATGTTCTTGTCAGCAGGGCAAAAATGAATCTCAAAGTTAAAACGGGCAAAAAACAACGACCACCTAGGCTGGCGTGGGTTCAGCCGTTGGGCAGACTGAAGATAAGAGAGATTCTTATGATCTGTTTATATGATAATTGGGTATTTGGAGCCCTCCAGCAGGTGCCTCCATTCCTCGAGGGCTAGTTTTATGGCCAGCAGTTCTCGATCACCAATGGAGTAATTTTTCTCCGCCGGAGAGAAGGTCCTAGAAAAGAAACCACAAGTAACGTTATGTCCAGAAGAGTTTTTTTGTAGGACTACAGCTCCGGCTCCCACCGAGGAGGCGTCTACTTCCAGAGAGAAGGGTTTAGATGGATCAGGTCTGGAGAGTACGGGAGCAGAAGAAAAGGCAGTTTTGAGACGGTTAAATGCCTCATCCGCTTAGGGAGACCAGGACTTAGGGTTGGCATTTTTCTTGGTTAGGGCCACAATTGGGGCCACAATGGTGGAAAAATTTGGAATAAATTGTCGATAGTAATTGGCAAACCCCAAAAAGCGTTGGATAGCTCGGAGTCCGGAGGGGCGTGGCCAATCTAACACGGCTGACAGTTTGTCTGGGTCCATTTGAAGTCCCTTGCCGGAGACTAAGTATCCTAGGAAGGGAAGAGATTGGCATTCAAAGAGACATTTCTCCATCTTGGCATATAATTGATTGTCACGGAGTCGCTGGAGCACCAGGCGGACATGACGGCGGTGTTCTTCGAGGTTAGAAGAGAAAATCAAAATGTCGTCCAAGTAAACCACCACACAGGTATATAACAGATCACGAAAAATTTCATTTACAAAGTCCTGGAAGACAGCAGGGGCGTTGCAGAGCCCAAAGGGTATAACCAGATATTCAAAGTGTCCGTCTCTGGTATTAAATGCGGTCTTCCACTCATCCCCTTCCCTGATGCAGATGAGATTATATGCACCTCTTAAATCCAATTTGGTGAAGATGATAGCGCCACGTAGGCGGTCAAATAGTTCCGAGATAAGAGGCAGGGGATAGCGTTTTTTTATAGTGATCTTATAAAGACCACGGTAATCGATGCATGGCCGTAAGGAACCGTATTTTTTGGAGACAAAGAAGAACCCCGCTCCGGCAGGGGAGGAAGACTTGCGGATGAATCCCCTTTTTAAGTTTTCTTGGATGTAATCCGACATCGCTTGTGTTTCAGGAGCTGACAGAGAATAGATCCGGACCCGGGGTGGAGTAGTGCCAGGAAGGAGATCAATAGGGCAGTCATAAGGCCTGTGAGGAGGCAAAGTCTCTGCTTGTTTTTTGCAAAAAACATCGGCATAGTTCAAGTAGGCCTTGGGGAGACCTGGTATAGGAGGAGCCATAGGGGTTTGACTGGGAGCAGACGTGAGGCATTTTTTGTGGCAAGAAGCACCCCAGTTCTTGATTTCCCCGGTGGTCCAGTCAAGGGTAGGGGAATGGCGTTGGAGCCAAGGCAGTCCAAGAAGAATTTCAGAAGTGCAGTTAGAGAGGACCAGAAATTCAATTTTTTCGTGATGTAGTCCAATGCACATTAACAGGGGTTCTGTGCGGTAACGCACAGTACAGTCCAATCTTTCACCATTAACTGAAGCGATGTAGAGAGGTCTGGCGAGACTGGTCACTGGGATGTTGAACCTGTTAACGAAAGAGGACAAAATAAAATTTCCTGCAGATCCAGAATCCAAGAAGGCCACAGCTGAGAAGGAGGACTTAGAAGAAGAAATCCGCACAGGCACAGTAAGACGTGGAGAAGCAGAGTTCACACCTAGAGCTGTCTCACTTTTGTGCGGGATCGGAGTGCGTCTTTCCTGACGTGGAGGACGGATAGGACAATCCTTCAGGAAGTGTTCGGTACTGGCACAGTACAGGCATAGGTTCTCATTGCGGTGGCGTGTCCTCTATTGTGGTGTCAGGCGAGACCGGTCTACTTGCATAGCCTCCACGGCGGAAGGCACAGGAACAGATTGCAGCGGACCAGAGAAGAGAGGAGCCGGGGAGAGAAACCGCCTAGTGCGAACAAAGTCCATATCCTGACGGAGCTCCTGGCGTCTTTCGGAAAAGCGCATGTCAATGCGGGTGACCAAATGAATAAGTTCATGCAGGTTGGCAGGGATTTCTCGTGCGGCCAGCACATCTTTGATGTTACTGGATAGGCCTTTTTTGAAGGTCGCGCAGAGGGCCTCGTTATTCCAAGATAATTAGGAGGCGAGAGTACGAAATTGGATGGCGTACCCGCCTACTGAAGAATTACCCTGGACCAGGTTCAGCAGGGCAGTCTCGGCAGAAGAAGCTCGGGCTGGTTCCTCGAAGACACTTCGAATCTCAGCGAAAAAGGACTGTACGGAGGCAGTGACAGGATCATTGCGATCCCAGAGCGGTGTGGCCCATGACAGGGCCTTCCCAGACAGGAGACTAACCACGAAAGCTACCTTTGACCGTTCAGTTGGAAATTGGTCCGACATCATCTCCAAATGCAGGGAACATTGCGAGAGAAAACCACGGCAAAGTCTAGAGTCCCCATTGAACTTGTCCGTTTGCCTTACCAGTGTTCCTGACCTCTTGCTATCGCCATTGACTACGAACCTTGCCGCCTACCCCGACCTTCTGCTACGTCTGACCTTGTCTCTGTCTAGTCCTTCTGTCCCACGCCTTCTCAGCAGTCAGCGAGGTTGAGCCGTTGCCGATGGATACAACCTGGTTGCTACCGCCGCAGCAAAACCATCCTGCTTTGCGGAGGGCTCTGGTGAATACCAGTAGCAACGCCAATCCCTCGCTGACACAGAGGATCCACATCCAGCCTGCCGAATCGTAACAGTAGATCCGGCCATGGATCCCGCTGAGGTGCCGCTGCCAAGTCTTGCTGTCATATCCACGGTGGTCACCCAGCAATCCCGACAGATCGCCCAACAAGGTCACCAGCTGTCGCAGTTGACCGCCATGCTACAGCAACTCCAGTCACAGCTACAGCAGCATCTCCTCCGCGGACTCCTGCACCTCCTCCGCAGCGAGTGGCCGCTCCTAACCTCCGCTTGTGCCTGCCGGACAAATATGATGGGGACTCTAGACTCTGCCGTGGTTTCCTGTCTCAATGTTCCCTACATTTGGAGATGTTGTCGGACCAATTTCCTACAGAACGGTCGAAGGTGGCTTTCGTGGTTAGTCTCCTGTCTGGCAAGGCCCTGTCATGGGCCACACCGCTCTGGGACCGCAATGATCCTGTCACTGCCACTGTACAGTCCTTCTTCGCTGAGGTTCGTAGTGTCTTAGAGGAACCAGTCTGAGCTTCTTCTGCCGAAACTGCCTTGCTGAACCTGGTCCAGGGAAATTCTTCTGTAGGCGAATACACCATCCAATTTCGTACCCTCGCCTCTGAATTATCTTGGAACAACGAGGCCCTCTGTGCGACCTTAAAAAAAGGCCTATCCAGTAACATCAAGGATGTGCTGGCCGCACGAGAAATTCCTGCCAACCTGCATGAACTTATCCATTTGGCCACCCGCATTGACATGCGTTTTTCTAAAAGACACCAGGAGCTCCGCCAGGAAAAAGACCTTGATCTCTGGGCACCTCTCTCCCAATATCCTTTGCAAACTACCCCTGTGCCTCCCGCCGAGGAGGCTATGCAAGTGGATCGGTCTCGCCTGACCCATGAAGAGAGGACTCGCCGCAGGGATAAAAATTTATGTCTGTACTGCGCTAGCACCGAACATTTATTAGTGGATTGCCCTATTCGTCCTCCACGACTGGGAAACGCACGCACCCAGCTCACGTGGGTGTGGCGTCTCTTGGTATGAAGTCTGCTTCTCCACGTCTCACTGTGCCCGTGCGGATTTCTCCTTCTGCCAACTCTTCCTTCTCAGCTATGGCCTTCTTGGACTCTGGTTCTGCGGGAAATTTCATTTTGGCCTCTTTTGTTAATAAGTTCAACATCCCTGTGACACGTCTCGCCAAGCCGCTCTACATTTCCTCGGTTAACGGAGTAAAATTGGACTGCACTGTGCGTTACCGCACAGAACCCCTGCTCATGAGCATTGGACTGCATCACGAAAATATTGAACTTTTTGTTTTGCCCAACTGCACCTCTGAAGTCCTCCTCGGTCTGCCATGGCTCCAACGCCACTCTCCTACCCTTGACTGGACCACCGGGGAGATCAAGAGCTGGGGTGCTTCTTGCCACAAAAAATGCCTCACTTCTGCTCCCAGTCCCGTCAGTCAAACCTCAGTGTCTCCTCCTATACCTGGTCTCCCCAAGGCCTATCAGGACTATGCCGTGCCTCCTCATAACCCCCGTCCTGGTAACACTCTGCCCCGTGCCAAGCTTCACCCTCTGCCCCCTCCTCCCCATCCCCACTCCTTCTGAACTGCCTGTCGTTGATGAGTATACCCAGGACTTCTCTGTCTTCCAGAAGGAAACTCTACAATCGCTCCCAATGTCCTCGTCCCATGTGGAGCGACAACCGGACAAAAAGAGGGGGAGACCTAAGGGGGGGTACTGTTACGCCGAGCGCTCCGGGTCCCTGCTCCTCCCCGGAGCGCTCGCGGCGTTCCTCTCTCTGCAGCGCCCCGGTCAGACCCACTGACCGGGAGCGCTGCACTGACACTGCCGGCGGGGATGCGATTCGCATAGCGGGACGCACCCGCTCGCTAATCGCATCCTAAGTCACTCACCTGTCCCGGTCCCCGGCTGTCACGTCCTGGCGTGCGCGGCTCCACTCCTTAGGGCGCGCGCGCGCCAGCTCTCTAAGATTTAAAGGGCCAGTGCACCAATGATTGGTGCCTGACCCAATCAGTCTAATTAGCCTCCACCTGCTCCCTGCTCATATAACCTCACTTCCCCTTCACTGCTTTGCCGGATCTTGTTGCCTTGTGCCAGAGAAAGCGTTTATAGTGTTTGCCTTACCAGTGTTCCTGACCTCTTGCTATCGCCATTGACTACGAACCTTGCCGCCTGCCCCGACCTTCTGCTACGTCTGACCTTGTCTCTGTCTAGTCCTTCTGTCCCACGCCTTCTCAGCAGTCAGCGAGGTTGAGCCGTTGCCGGTGGATACGACCTGGTTGCTACCGCCGCAGCAAGACCATCCCGTTTTGCGGCGGGCTCTGGTGAATACCAGTAGCAACCTAGAACCGGTCCACCAACACGGTCCACGCCAATCCCTCGCTGACACAGAGGATCCACATCCAGCCTGCCGAATCGTAACAATAACTACTATAATACTGCTCCTATATACAAGAATATAACTACTACAATACTGCTCCTATATACAAGAATATAACTACTATAATACTGCTCCTATATACAAGAATATAACTACTATAATACTGCTCCTATATACAAGAATATAACTACTATAATACTGCTCCTATATACAAGAATATAACTACTATAATACTGCTCCTATATACAAGAATAGTCTACTATAATACTGCTCCTATATACAAGAATATAACTACTATAATACTGCCTCCTATATACAAGAATATAACTACTATAATACTGCTCCTATATACAAGAATATAACTACTATATTACTGCTCCTATATACAAGAATATAACTTCTATAATACTGTTTCTATATACAAGCATATAACTACTATAATACTGACTACTATATACAACAATATAACTACTATAATACTGCTCCTATATACAAGAATATAACTACTATAATACTGCTCCTATATACAAGAATATATCTACTATAATACTGCTCCTATATACAAGAATATAACTGCTATAATACTGCTCCTATATACAAGAATAGTCTACTATAATACTGCTCCTATATACAAGAATATAACTACTATAATACTGCTCCTATATACAAGAATATAACTACTATAATACTGCTCCTATAGACAAGAATATAACTACTATAATACTGCTCCTATATACAAGAATATAACTATTACTCCACGTTGGTAATCAATGATTTGTTCCTGGTTTTCAGCCCATGTATTTTAATTATAATTTCGATTTGCAGGTAAACTAAAAGCTCAGGATGTATACGGCTGTGCTCTCTCCAGGGACCGGGATGCCGTAAGTATTAAGCATCTGGTATTTTAATGCCCTTTGCTTGGGGATCAAATTCACACAGCAACCATAAGGCGTGTAACCAACGGTTGTCCGGGCATGCTGGAAGTTGTAGTTTTGCAACAGCTGGAGCCACTCTGGTTGGGAAACACCGATCTTTGAGGTGGATCTTGTAAGATTTTTTTTTTTTTTTTTTTTTTACTGACTCCAAGCATCTTATTAAAATCAAATGGGGCACAGTGCCGAATTGGCAATTCGAGATTCACCCTTCTCTATCTACTGATAACACCTTTCGCTGTACGGATCACTTGCTAGCAGCTTCCTCCTTATCAACACAGATAGAACAGGAAGATTTCAGGATTATTAACATTCTATATATATATATATATATATATATATATATATATATATATATGTATATATAACCAAAGGATTCTCCTGTTGCTATATATATATATATATATATACCGCAAACATGAACCGCAGCACACCAGATTAACGTGAAGTGGTCTTTATTCCAACCAACGGAGCAACGTTTCAGACGCCCATGCGTCCTTTCTCAAGCACCTTTGTTTGTTTTCCAAAATATATATATATATATATATATATATATATATATATATATATATACTGTTGAAAAAACTAAAGGGAACACTTAAACAACACAATGTAACTCCAAGTCAATGACACTTCTGTGAAATCACACTGTCCACTCAGGAACAACACTGATTGACAATCAATTTCACATGCTGTTGTGCAAATGGAACAGACAACAGGTGAGAATTATAGGCAATTAGCAAGACACCCTCAATAAAGGAGTGGTTCTGCAGGTGGTGACCACAGACCACTTCTCAGTTCTTATGCTTCCTGGCTGATGTTTTGGTCACTTTTGAATGCTGACGGTGCTTTCACTCTAGTGGTAGCATGAGAAGGAGTCTACAACCCACACAAGTTGCTCAGGTAGTGCAGCTCATCCAGGATGGCACATCAATGCGAGCTGTGGCAAGAAGGTTTGCTGTGTCTGTCAGCGTAGTGTCCAGAGCATGGAGGTGCTACCAGGAGACAGGCCAGTACATCAGGAGACGTGGAGGAGGCCGTAGTAGGGCAACAACCCAGCAGCAGGACCGCTACCTCCACCTTTGTGCAAGGAGGAGCACTGCCCGAGCCCTGCAAAATGACCTCCAGCAGGCCACAAATGTGCATGTGTCCACTCAAAAGGTCAGAAACAGACTCCATGAGGGCCCGACGTCCACAGGTGGGGGTTGTGCTTACAGCCCAACACCGTGCAGGATGTTTGGCATTTGCAAGGGAACACGAAGATTGGCAAATTCGCCACTGGCGCCCTGTGCTCTTCACAGATGAAAGCAGGTTCACACTGAGCACATGTGACAGACGTGACAGAGTCTGGAGATGCTGTGGAGAACGTTCTGCTGCCTGCAACATCCTCCAGCATGACCGGTTTGGCGGTGGGTCAGTAATGGTGTGGGGTGGCATTTCTTTGGGGGCCGCACAGCCCTCCATGTGTTTGGCAGAGGTAGCCTGGCTGCCATTAGATACCGAGGTGAGACCATATGCTGGTGCGGTTGGCCCTGGGTTCCTCCTAAGGCAAGACAATGCTAGACCTGATGTGGCTGGAGTGTGTCAGCAATTCCTGCAAGAGGAAGGCATTGATGCTATGGACTGGCCCGCCCGTTCCCCAGACCTGAATCCGATTGAGCACATCTGGGACATCATGTCTAGCTCCATCCACCAATGCCACGTTGCACCACAGACTGTCCAGGAGTTGGATGCTTTAGTCCAGGTCTGGGAGGACAACCCTTGGGAGACCATCAGCCACCTCATCAGGAGCATGCCCAGGCGTTGTAGGGAGGTCATATGGGCACGTGGAGGCACACACATTTTGACTTGTTTTACGGACATTACATAAAGTTGGATCAGCCTGTAGTGGGGTTTTCCCTTTTGATTTTGAGTGTGACTCCATATCCAGACCTCCATGGGTTGATAAATTTGATTTCCATTGATAATTTTTGTGTGATTTTGTTGTCAGCACATTCAACTATGTAAAGACGAAAGTATTTCATACGATTAGTTAATTCATTCAGATCTAGGATGTGTTATCTTAGTGTTCCCTTTATTTATTTTTTGAGCAATATATATATAAAATCAAAATAGAAAATAAAAAAAAAATCTAAAAAAATTTGTAAAAGATATGCTGAACAATGATGACACATTCCCTTTAAGTAAGTCTTTCTAAGTTTGGCCACAATTAAAGTCAAAGTTAAAATCCTGTATATTAGAAAGCTGTACCATTTTACATTTTCACTTCTACCTCTGTTTACCAACCTACTGGTGCATTTCGCTCAACCAGGCACCTATAACTCTTATTCTCCCTAATCTCGCTTCCATGTGCAGCGCTTCAGCCATTGTGTAGAACACACTGACCTGCATTGCTAGTTTTCCTTATAACAATGGTCTAGAGCTGACCTTATTCACTAGAATGGGATTTATTTCTAGACGTGCTCTGTGACCTGGGCAGAGGTTTTTCTACAGTGAGTGGGAGGCTTAGATCCGAGCTTCATCCATTGTCTTATCTATATACCTGTCTATCCAGCCTGTGATGATAAGGAGGAGGCAGCTGGAAAGTAATGTGTACAAAACAGAAAGTCTTAGGTGACTGGTGGAGATCCAACCACTGGGACCTTCACGGATTCTGAGAATGGAGGTAAATGGTTCCTCTAATGAATAACGTGGCTGAGAATATGTACAGCCAGCACTCCATTTATTCTCTATAGAGCTTCCAAACATTGCTAAGCACTGAACGCAGGAATGTTTAGAATCGCCATAGAGAATGAATGGAACATTCATTGTGCAGGGGCAACAAGTCAGGACAAAACAAACACAGTACAAGTCAGGGGAACAGGTTGGGAAACAAGAGGTAAATAAGCACACAGAAATAGAATGGTAAACTAGCCGGATCAGAAATCATGAGGACTGCAAAGCATTAAAATCAGGAACCAAAGAGTTAACTGTATATACAGCCAGAGTCAAAATAACCAGAAATCAGAATAAGCAAAGAGCAACTAAGCTAGTGTTCAGGAGAGATTTTCCTATCACAGGCAATTCAGTGGGACAATTTTACTCCTTTATAGCCCAGTCAAACAGGACATGGACACAAGGTAGAATACCCTTAGCCAGTCGTCCACAGCTCCTGATTGGCCTGGGAGCCACCAGGCTACGCATGATGCTTTAGTCAAACACCAGAAAACTTAACCCTACAAGCAGGTCATTTCAGGAACACTGGCCATTCCATTAACTTGGGGGACAATTGACTGCCATTCTCATGATCGGTGGGTGTGGATAGGAGATACATTTTGATCTTGGGATAAGATTTAGATTAAAAACTTATGTGCACAGGGACCTACTGTAGAGTTATTAGAGGTTTTCAGCTTTTATGACCAGAGGCTTGTTTCCTGTACAGGTTGGGCCATTTATATGGATACACCTTAATAAAATTGGAATGGTTGGTGATATTAACTTCCTGTTTGTGGCACATTAATATATGTGAGGGGGGAAACTTTTCAAGATGGGTGGTGACCATGGCGGGCATTTTAAAGTCTGCCATTTTGAATCCAACTTTAGTTTTTTCAATAGGAAGAGGGTCATGTGACACATCAAACTTATTGGGAATTTCACAAGAAAAACAATCATGTGCTTGGTTTTACCGTAACTTTATTCTTTCATGAGTTATTTACAAGTTTCTGACCACTTTTAAAATGTGTTTAATGTACTGCCCATTGTGTTGGATTGTCAATGCAACCCTCTTCTCTATATACTACTATATACACCGCAGGAGAAATGCTAGCACAGGCTTCCAGTATCTGTATACACTGCTATATACTACTATATACACCACAGGAGAAATGCTAGCACAGGCTTCCAGTATCCGTAGTTTCAGGTGCTGCACATCTCGTATCTTCGCAGCATAGACAATTGCCTTCAGATAACCCCAAAGATAAAAGTCTAAGGGGGTCAGATCGGGAGACCTTGGGGGCCATTCAACTGGCCCACAACAACCAATCCACTTTCCAGGAAACTGTTCATCTAGGAATGCTCGGACCTGACACCCATAATGTGGTGGTCACCATCTTGCTGGAAAAACTCAGGGAACGTGCAGCTTCAGTGCATAAAGAGGGAAACACATCCTCATGGAGCAATTTCACATATCCAGTGGCCTTGAGGTTTCCATTGATGAAGAATGGCCCCACTAGCTTTGTACCCCATATACCACACCCTACCACCAATGTTTGTGTTCCAACAGTCTTGGAGGGATCTATCCAATGTGGGTTAGTGTCGGACCAATAGCGGTGGTTTTGTTTGTTAACTTCACCATTCACATAAAAGTTTCCTCATCACTGAACAAAATCTATAATCTACAATATATAGTAGTATATAGCAGTGTATACGGATACTGAAGCCTGTGCTAGCATTTCTCCTGCAGTGTATATAGTAGTATATAGCAGTGTATATAGTAGTATATAGCAATGTATACGGATAATGGAAGCCTGTGCTAGCATTTCTCCTGCGGTGTATATAGTAGTATATAGCAGTGTATATGGATACTGGAGGCCTGTGCTAGCATTTCTCCTGCGGTGTATATAGTAGTATATAGCAGTGTATACGGATACTGGAAGCCTGTGCTAGCATTTCTCCTGCGGTGTATATAGTAGTATACAGCAGTGTATATGGATACTGGAGGCCTGTGCTAGCATTTCTCCTGCGGTGTATATAGTAGTATATAGCAGTGTATATGGATACTGGAGGCCTGTGCTAGCATTTCTCCTGCAGTGTATATAGTAGTATATAGCAGTGTATATGGCTACTGGAAGCCTGTGCTAGCATTTCTCCTGTGGTGTATATAGTAGTATATAGCAGTGTATACGGATACTGGAAGCCTGTGCTAGCATTTCTCCTGCGGTGTATATAGTAGTATATAGCAGTGTATACGGATATTGGAAGCCTGTGCTAGCATTTCTCCTGCAGTGTATATAGTAGTATATAGCAGTATATAGATAAGAGGGTTGCATTGACAATCCAACACAATGGGCAGCACATTGAACACATTTTATAGGTGGTCAGAAACTTGTAAATAACTCATGAAAGAATAAAGTTACGTTAAAACCAAGCACATCATTGTTTTTCTTGTGAAATTCCCAATATGTTTGATGTGTCACATGACCCTCTTCCTATTGAAAAAACAAAAGTTGGATTCAAAATGGCCGACTTCAAAATGGCCGCCATGGTCACCACCCATCTTGAAAAGTTTCACCAACCATTCCCATTTTATTAAGGTGTATCCATATAAATGGCCCACCCTGTAGATTAAAAGCTCTTATAAACAGGGACCTCTCTCCTTGGGAATTATATTAGGTCCCTGTTTATAAGAGCTCTTATGAGCAGGGTTCTCTCTCCTGTAAAGTATAAGCTATTATGGGCAGAGTTTTCTGACCTGTAGAGTGTAAGCGCTTATTCGCAGGTATATTGATGATCAAATGGATTCAGAATGATCAATAAGAAATTTAAAATAAAAATTGGATTTATTCATTGTATGCCTGACCGCTCAGATCAGGCCACTTGTAGTAAAAATTGTTATCGGCTCCCCTCTCCTATCTGTGGCCAGAACCGGACCAGCATTCTCCTCTCCAGCCTCTAGTGACCATTTTGTGATCACTAGAGCACTGCATGAATTTTTTGATGCAGTGATTTAGTTACCAATAAAGGGTCACTAGAGGGCGAAGAGGAAGATGCTAGGCCTGACCACAGATGAGAGCAGGGAGCAGGTGAGTATTTAACACTATTCCCCACAGAGGAGCAATAACTCCTGTTCTTTTGACAGGAGTCCCTGCTTCTTTACAGTAATGAGCTATGCATCACAGCTACAAGAAGGTAGGCGGCGATGCATAGGATTGTCACATAGCGCAGTGGCGTTGCTAGGGTTGGTGTCACCCGGTGCGGTAGAAAATGGTGTCACCCCATACCTCCCCCCCCCTCAGAGCATTAGGTAGGCAGCAGTTCCCCCACATTAGGTAGCATATTTTCCCCACATTAGGCAGCATAGTTTCCCCACATTTGGTACGTGTTCCCCCACATTAGGTAGCAATTTCCCCACATTAGGTAGCACAGATTCCCCACATTAGGTAGCATAGATTCCCCACATTCGGTAGCACAGATTCCCCACATTAGCTAGCATAGACTCCCCACATTTGGTAGCACAGATTCCCCACATTAGGTAGCAGTTTCCCCACATTAGGTAGCATAGACTCCCCACATTAGGTAGCATAGAATCCCCACATTAGGTAGCATAGACTCCGCACATTTGGTAGTAGTTACCCCACATTAGGCCGCAGGTTCCCTTGCAGGTTCCCCACAATGGGTCAAAGTCTCCCCACATTAGATCGCTGTTTAACCCCCCCCCCCCCCCACAAACACACACACACAGTCAGAGAGACACACACTCACAGACAGACACACACACACAGAGTCACAGTCACACACACAGAGTTACACACACACACAGAGTCACACACACACACAGAGTCACACACACAGAGTCACACACACACAGAAAATAAGGCATACTTGGCACACCAGAAAGCCTCCTACATAATTCCAATACAAGAAATGATTGTGGGCAGGGGTGTAGCGCTCCTGGGTCCACCTGCAACCCACACACACAGTCACATACACACACACACAGAGTCACACACAGTCACATACATACACACACAGAGTCACACACAGTCACATACATACACACACAGAGTCACACACAGTCACATACATACACACACACACACACACAGTCACACACAGTCACATACATACACACACACAGAGTCACACACAGTCACATACATACACACACACAGAGTCACACACAGTCACATACATACACACACACACAGAGTCACACACAGTCACATAAATACTCACACACACAGAGTCACACACACACACAAAGTCACACACACAGAGTCACACACACACAGAAAATAAGGCATACTTGGCACACCAGAAAGCCTCCTACATAATTCCAATACAAGAAATGATTGTGGGCAGGGGTGTAGCGCTCCTGGGTCCACCTGCAACACACACACACAGTCACATACATACACACACACACAGAGTCACACACAGTCACATACATACACACACACACAGAGTCACACACAGTCACATACATACACACACACAGAGTCACACACAGTCACATAAATACTCACACACACACAGAGTCACACACAGTCACATACATACACACACACAGAGTCACACACAGTCACATACATACACACACACAGAGTCACACACAGTCACATACATACACACACACACAGAGTCACACACAGTCACATACATACACACACACAGAGTCACACACAGTCACATACATACACACACACAGAGTCACACACAGTCACATACATACACACATACAGAGTCACACACAGTCACATACATACACACACACACACAGAGTCACACACAGTCACATACATACACACACACACACACAGAGTCACACACAGTCACATACATACACACACACAGAGTCACACACAGTCACATAAATACACACACAGAGTCACACACAGTCACATACATACACACACACACAGTCACACACAGTCACATACATACACACACACACAGTCACATACATACACACACACAGAGTCACACACAGTCACATACATACACACGCACACACAGAGTCACACACAGTCACATACATACACACACACAGAGTCACACACAGTCACATACATACACACACACAGTCACACACAGTCACATACATACACACACACACACACACACAGAGTCACACACAGTCACATACATACACACACATAGAGTCACACACAGTCACATACATACACACACACACACAGAGTCACACACAGTCACATACATACACACACACACACACAGAGTGACACACAGTCACATACATACACACACAGAGTCACACACAGTCACATACATACACACACAGAGTCACACACAGTCACATACATACACACACACAGAGTCACACACAGTCACATACATACACACACACAGAGTGACACACAGTCACATACATACACACACAGAGTGACACACAGTCACATACATACACACACAGAGTCACACACAGTCACATACATACACACACACACAGAGTCACACACAGTCACATACATACACACACAGAGTCACACACAGTCACATACATACACACACACACAGAGTCACACACAGTCACATACTTACACACACACACACACAGAGTCACACACAGTCACATACATACACACACACACACACAGAGTCACACACAGTCACATACATACACACACACAGAGTCACACACAGACAGTCACACACAGACAGAGATAGCGACAGACAGAGAGACAGACACACACACTCACCCATCCAGCGCAGCGCTCCTTCTCTCCTGGCACCCTGCGAGTGACGTCACTGACGTCCCATGCGGTGGTGCTGACGGATGAGCGGGGGGGGGGTTGCTGACGGGCGCACAGCGCAGGTGAATGCCGGGGGGGGGGGGGGGTGGTGGTGGTGCTGTCGGCCGGGCGCACAGCGCAGGTGAAGGCGGGGGGAGGGGGGGGGGTGTTGCTGCCGGTCGGTTACAGACTGGCGGTGTTGGTGTAGCTGGGCAGCGTCTTGGTGTCACCCCATTAGGTTGGTGTCACCCGGTGCGGGCCGCACCCCCCGCTCCCGGGTCGCAACGCCACTGACATAGCGCCTTACACTTACTCAGCGTGCCACTCTGCACCAGGGCCACCTAGTATTTACTAAGAAGAAGATATGCAAGGTATGCCTTCTAATCAGTATGTATTTTAAATGGGGCAGGTGACACTGATGACAATAATAATCTCAGTTCTTAAGTGCATGCAAAATGATATGCTTGTAGCTGTGATGCATAGCTCATTACTGTAAAGAAGCAGGGACTCCTGTCAAAAGAACAGGAGTTATTGCTCCTCTGTGGGGAGTAGTGTTAAATACTCACCTGCTCCCTGCTCTCATCTGTGGTCAGGCCTGGCATCTTCCTCTTCGCCCTCTAGTGACCCTTTATTGGTAACTAAATCACTGCATCAAAAAAGCTCCCTTACCAAGCTCCCTTTGCACGGTGACATCCGGTTGACATCTTCTTATTAACACCTTCTCCCCTGTGCTGAGCCTCCTTTGCTGCAGAATGGAGCTCCACTCTGCAGAGGCTCAGCATAGGGGAGGAGGCGTTAATAGAAAGATATCGGCCGGACGTCACTGTGCACAGGGAGCTTGGGAACCCTCCCATCTTGGAAAACAGTAGAAATCACACCATACAGCAAAGATCTCCAACTTGTGGCTGTCTAGCCATTGTGAAACTACAACTCCCAGCAATGCTCTAAAAGCTGTAGTACATAAAAAGCCTGGTAGTGATAGGCCAGGAACTATGAGTGAAATTAAAAGAATAGATAGAGCACAGTCCCAAGGCAGCCCAGACGGTTTAAAGGGGGAAGCCTAAATGTAGAGAAAACATATTGCATTAATTCATGGTAATTATGGGGATCTACACAGCTATAGCCCAGGACACCTCGAGCGAGTGCCTTTGCCTTAGGCAACATTTCACAACAAGCTTCCTAAAATTCATGTAGAATTCATGACTTTCCCCTATGACATACGTCTGCCTGCCGATGTGATCAAACACTGTAGAATGAGGCGGTGTATGAGGCAGCTGCCGGCAGGTAACATGAGAGCTGCCATTGCAGCCTTCTAAGAAATCAGCAGCTGGAATGATTTTCGGTGATTTCCTAATATTATCTTTGGCCACTGGTGATCAAAAGAGGGTCCCTCCACTTTGTACAACCATGTACTGTAGTTAATAGGTCTAAAGGTCAGTGCTGATTAATTTACCTTCCCTAATATCTGATACAGAACTCAAAATCAGCATCCTGACTGCCAACCACTAGGGGGAGCTCACTGCACACTGAGTAAATTATTACTTTTGACATAAGAGCTATCAGTATACAGTTAGCTCATAAGCCCCCCCTAGTGGCTGATGTGGACAGGCAGCATGTAGAGATTTTCCTTTTCTTTTTTTCTTCTTCGCCTTCTGAGAGTCATGTTGTTTCATTTTTCCATCAATAGAGCTGTAGGAGGGCCTATTTTTTGCAGTACAAGTTGTACTTTTTTAAGGCCTCCCTTCACAATATCATATAATGTATGGTATGGAGCCCACAAAAATATATCTGTGGCTTAAAAAAACTAAAATGATTTGTGCCTTACTGTGAGGGAGTTTTCTGAGTTCACTGTGCAATAAAACGGGTATGTTAAAGGGGTACTCCACTACTTTAAGACTTATCCCCTATCTGCAGGATAGGGAATAAGTGTCAGATCGCAGGGGAGGTCTAACCTCTGGAACCCCCTGTGATCTCCAGAACGAGGCCCTATATGTCCTTGTGCATGGAGCAGTGTATCGGCACAACCACCATGCACTGTCTATGGGAGCGCAGAGATATCAGAGTACAGTGTTTGGATAGAGAATTTATAGAGCGCATGCCAACAAGCCACTACAAGCACAGGAAGAAAAGGGGCCCCGTTCAGGAGATGATGGGGGGGGGGGGGGGGGGGGGGCAATAGCAAATTTATTTAGTTTTTTTTTTTTAGTTTCTATTAAGCTTCATAAAAAAAAAAAAAAAAGCTTAAAAAAAAATAAAATCCTTTAAAGCAAAATATAATTATATTTTAATAGTTTGGAAAATTTTCCACATGCAGCAATGCAATGCTAAGAGGTGGGTGTGTGATTTATGTGTATATATATATATATATATATATAATTATTATATATTTTTTTTAAACATTTTTTAGAGAACCTTTTTAGTGTTATACATCTAGTCTCCCTAGAGGACTTTAATGTGTGATCGCTCAACAACTTGGGTCCTGGACTCACTCGGGTGTCCCAGTTCACCAGGGACAACATGGACTCTGTAATGGTGAGGCTGATGGTGACCACCATTTGCACTGCAGCGGCTTGCGCCACTGGGGGAACAACGGTTGGTGCCTGTTGGGCCGGCCAAACCTCTTCTGCAGGAGTTGGTGGGGCAAGCTGTGCATAACTAGCTTGCCCCCTGACTGGTGAGCAGTTAAGGGGTTAAGAAATATACAGGCAATGTTTTAGCCCCCTCCCCCACCTGTAAAACTTGCCAGTGGCTATAGTGGTATGTCCCATGGGTGGGGGGAAGGAGTGCACCAATCAGGGGTTCAATAGTTTCCCGGGCTTTCAGGGGCCCTCCCCTGGGTATTTATAGCTGAGGTGCCTCCCTTCCCCCCTCAATCTGCCCAGGACCCGGAGTTTTGCCCTCCCTCCCTCCCTTTTTTGTATCTCTGTTTATTGTAAGTCACAGCTTGGCGGTAAGAAGACGGTGAAAGCGGGGTCAACCCGGGGTAGACCTCCACACAGGACGGTGTGGCAGCACCTCTCGGGTTGGTAAGAAGCCAATCGGTGTCTTTGTTACAGTTAAATTGTTATTTATATAAGTAATTTTATAAATAAAGCTGTGGCCAATCCCCACCCACGGAAAAGTTAAATTGTTGTTGTGTCAGTTATTATTTAATTAATTATAGTAATAAGGGGGAGGGGGAGTTATAGCCTTATAGGAGCTAATTGTGTCTCAACAGTCAGGCCGAGGCACATCAGTTGGTGCCCGCTGGTTAAGCCAAACCTCCTCGACCACAGGAGTAGGCCTGGGCACATTCACAGACGACTGTGGTAGATACTTTGGTGCCATGACAGGCACTTCCGGCATGTAGACCTCCTCCTAGGTTGGATTCTTTGGACAGGTCACCACAGCCGCCCACTCTCCTCTCAAGCTCTGTACAGGAGTATACTTCACGATCTCACCGCTCTCTAGAGAATGCATGGACGGGGGAAGATAGTCTCTCTGCACTGCCCGACGATTGATCAGGATGGTCCCTCCATGACGACAGTCCATGAGGGTGCCAAACTCCCGCACTTTGTCGAATTTCACCACTGTACCACGGTGATGTTCCAGGGGTGGCTCTTCCTCTCGGGGATGTTCCAATTTTCTGATTTACAGGGCCTCTAATGCTTTGGTGTCCTGTTGCTGCGCCTGTTGCACCTCATATGGCAGCAGCTAAGGCCCATATGTCACTACTCTCTGTGCCCTCAGTCCCTCTACGATCTCGGCTACCTGAGCCTCTCTTCTGGCCATTTTGTACTGGGCCAGAGGGACTGGGGGATGGGACTTCCCTGGCAGGGAAAGAAGGTGCTCCCTCATGTATCGGATCAGTCCAAGCTCATTGCCAAACAACCAGGTATGGTGGTGAGGGGACAGCCTCACCGGCAATGATGCACTAGAAGATGCTGGCGTTCCGTTATCTGGGGTTGGTGGCCAGTCTCCATCGTCCTCGGGCAACGGGACGTGGTAGCAGGCCTCTTTGGCCCCGATGGAGATGCCAGCTCCAGAAACATTTGCGCCACGGGAACTTTCCGGGCCTCCGGCGCCATCTTGGGACTCTCTGCATGTGAGCTTGCCTGTTCCGCCATGCTGCTCCTCTTACTGTCTTCCAGCAAACTGAGAGGATCTGCTCCTTTTATGCAGGGCTTCGGGAAAATGGCCGCCATCCGGAAGTGGGTCAGCGGTGACTTACGCTCCCCTGGGAACAAGGGGCGGATCTTCACAGTTCCACTTCAGCATCGGTACAACAACATGGTTTCCACGCCCATGGGCGGGACGCTGACCAGCGCGGGACATTTTGGCACGCTTCTCCAGCACATCTTTAACCCTTCCAGGTACAGGCAATACTTGTCAATGTAACATAGTTTCTGATCTGATCTTGCGCATGGTTTTCACGTCTTCCATACTGTTCCAAATAGCAGGCAACAACATTTTCTTCACCTCCCCCTCTATTTCAAAAGCGCCTCGGGTAACACACATTTCATAGACAAAGTCCCGTACACTTTTTGGCGCAGACTTAAATCGCATTGGCATGTGGTTTTTGCAGACAATATTGGGCACAGTTCAGACTAGGGGGAGGGCTTGTGGCATAAGGCGCACACCCGTATCCTGTTCGTGATGCCAAAAGTTGTGGTGGCGGGGTGTGTGGTGTAGGGCAGATGTTGTTACCCTAGAGGCAGATGGCAAAGTTGGTAAGGTCTGTACAGTTTAGCCAAGGCCCAAGGAGGTGACCAGTGACGCAGAGACCTTAAGGGCTTGCTGGGACTTGTAGTAGGACTGGACAATTGAATGCAGACCACGCTGACTTGACAGATAACAGGGACTGACTTGACTTGACTCATAAAGCTGTGACTTTATCTTACTTGAATTGATGGTGGCTGCCAGAATCGGCTGCCGGTGTGTGTAAAAGAAGTGTCATAGACCTGCGCTGTAGTAGCGCTGCTTGCTGACATATGGTTCATTCATAAAAACACAAACATAAAAACAAAGCCTGCATTGTAAAAAAGCTTTATTCGCTGGCGTTTGGTTCATTCATAAAAATATGAGACATGACTCTTCTAAAATACTTTTTTCATATAAAGCAGTGTGTAGCTTCTTGTTTCTTGTATCGGAGACTTTAGTTCATTTTGCTCGTGTGTATGTGCGCACTCATGTTAAAGGGGTACTCCGATGAAAACCTTTTTTCTTTTAAATCAACTGGTGGCAGAAAGTTAAACATATTTGTAAATTACTTCTATTAAAAAATCTTAATCCTTCCTGTCCTTATTAGCTGCTGAATACTACAGAGGAAATAATTTTCTTTTTGGAATGCTCTCTGATGACATCATGAGCACAGTGCTCTTTGCTGATGTCATTAAAATAATAATAACTCTTTATTTATTGTTGTCCTTAGTGGGATTTGAACTCAAGGGCCCTGCACTGCAAGGCAGCAGTGCTAACCACTGAGCCACTATGCTGCCCTTAGCATACATCTGCTATACATCTGCTATGCATCTGCTATAAATCTGCTATGTATCTGCTATGCACGGTTGCTAAAATGGACAGAGATGTCAGCAGAGAGCACTGTGCTTGTGATGTCATCAGTGTTCCAAAAAGAAAGGAATTTCCTCTGTAGCATTCAGCAGCTAATAAGTACTGGAAGGATTAAGATTTTTTAATAGAAGTAATTTACAAATATGTTTAATTTTCTGGCACCAGTTGACTTAAAAGAAAAAAGGTTTTCACCGGAGTACCCCTTTAATGATGATCTAGTGAGTGAATTCTGGTGTGTGCGTCTCCCAGAGTACAGGGACTGCAGTGCTGCCGAAGTTCATACTGTATGAGTTTCTAGCAGTATAATCGGAAAAGTGTACAGTGACCCCTCGACCTACGATGGCCCCGACATACGATAATTTCAACATACGATGGCCTCTCAGAGGCAGCATCAACATACGATGCTTTTTTATGTCGGGGCCATCGCATAAACGGCTATCCGACAGCGCAAAACTGCTTCAGCTGCCACCGGATAGCCGTTTACGGTGCCCCGTGTGGTCCGCTGACGATCACTTACCTGTCCTCTGGGCTCCGGCACGTCCTCTTCGGGATCCTCAGCATCGTCGGCGCTCTCCGTCATCGTCATCACGTCGCTGCGCACGCCGTCCCGTCATCCAATAGGAGCGGCGTGCGTAACAACGTGATGGCGGCAACGGAGAGCGAGGATGCCGGGGAAGCAGAGGCCTTGCCGGAGCGTCGGGGACACCTCGGAGACGCGGCGACAGCGATGGATGGCGACATCCCGGGCAGCGGTGACGAGCGGTGACGGTCCGGAGCGGCGGGGACAGGTGAGTACAACTTCCTCTAACAGTGGTCTTCAACCTACGGACCTCCAGATGTTGCAAAACTACAACACCCAGCATGCCCAGACAGCCGTTGGCTGTCCGGGCATGCTGGGTGTTGTAGTTTTGCAACATCTGGAGGTCCGCAGGTTGTAGACCACTGTCCTATACTTTACATTGCACGGATCCCTCAACATACGATGGTTTCAACAAACGATGGTCCATTTGGAACGGATTACTATCGTATGTTAAGGGACCACTGTAGTTATTGTTGGCACGGGTGTTTGTAGGAGTGATATGTTTGATTCTTAGCACAACAATGCTGGTGGTATTGTCAGCAGGAGTTTACTGCCGAATCTGTTCTATGTGAAGTCGGAGGGTATACATTATATGCAAAAATTGATACTGTTCGCCCTTATTAAATAGAAGCGGCGTGATGTGCATCCTACTTGTTCATATGTACATGATGAGTTATTGTATATGAAAATATTATTATTTGTATTCGAGATGTGGATCATACATATCTATATATATATATATATATATGTGTGTGTGTTGTTTGTTTTTAAACGTAATGATAATATCGCAGTGGGAAAAACGACGGTTTCCCTAAACAGGGGCACTACAGCGCTGCCAAAAAGTGTGTAACGTTAGATATGTATTGTTTTCTTTTTCTTTTTTTCTGTATCCATATGCAAATATATGTTGAGTTAGTAGCTTTAGATATTATTTATTTATATTAGTTTTATACATTATCAATATTTTCATTTAGACCGAGCAGGGCCAGTGTGTTCATTTTGTAAATCTAAAAAGATTCTCTCTTGCAGAGGCTCCCAAATCTATCATGGTTGTCCTCAGGTATTTGTTCAATTGCTGTAATCTTGAACTCTTCAAAGTTATGATTGTGTTTTTCAGTGGCATGTCTCTCCTGTAGAGTGTAAGCTCTTATGGGCAGGGTCCTCTCTCCTGTAGAGTGTAAACTCTTATGGACAGGGTCCTCTCTCCTGTAGAGTGTAATCTCTTATGTACAGGGTCCTCTCTCCTGTAGAGTGTAAGCTCTTATGGACAGGGTCCTCTCTCCTGTAGAGTGTAAGCTCTTATGGACAGGGTCCTCTCTCCTGTAGAGTGTAATCTCTTATGTACAGGGTCCTCTCTCCTGTAGAGTGTAAGCTCTTATGTACAGTGTCCTCTCTCCTGTAGAGTGTAAGCTCTTATGTACAGGGTCCTCTCTCCTGTAGAGTGTAAGCTCTTATGTACAGGGTCCTCTCTCCTGTATAGTGTAAGCTCTTATGGGCAGGGTCCTCTCTCCTGTAGAGTGTAAGCTCTTATGGACAAGGTCCTCTCTCCTGTATAGTGTAATCTCTTATGTACAGGGTCCTCTCTTCTGTATAGTGTAAGCTCTTATGGGCAGGGTCCTCTCTCCCGTATAGTGTAAGCTCTTATGGGCAGGGTCCTCTCTCCTGTATAGTGTAATCTCTTATGTACAGGGTCCTCTCTCCTGTAGAGTGTAATCTCTTATGGTCAGGGTCCTCTCTCCTGTAGAGTGTAAGCTCTTATGGACAGGGTGCTCTCTCCTGTATAGTGTAATCTCTTATGTACAGGGTCCTCTCTCCTGTAGAGTGTAATCTATTATGGGCAGGGTCCTCTCTCCTGTAGAGTGTAGGCTCTTATGGGCAGGGTCCTCTCTCCTGTAGAGTGTAAGCTCTTATGGGCAGGGTCCTCTCTCCTGTAGAGTGTAAGCTCTTATGGGCAGGGTCCTCTCTCCTGTAGAGTGTAAGCTCTTATGGACAGGGTCCTCTCTCCTGTACAGTGTAAGCTCTTATGGGCAGGGTCCTCTCTCCTGTAGAGTGTAAGCTCTTATGGGCAGGATCCTCTCTCCTGTAGAGTGTAAGCTCTTATGGGCAGTGTCCTCTCTCCTGTAGAGTGTAAGCTCTTATGGGCAGGGTCCTCTCTCCTGTAGAGTGTAAGCTCTTATGGGCAGGGTCCTCTCTCCTGTAGAGTGTAAGCTCTTATGGACAGGGTCATCTCTCCTGTAGAGTGTAAGCTCTTATGGGCAGGGTCCTCTCTCCTGTAGAGTGTAAGCTCTTATGGGCAGGGTCCTCTCTCCTGTAGAGTGTTATCTCTTATGGGCAGGGTCCTCTCTCCTGTATAGTGTAATCTCTTATGTACAGGGTCCTCTCTCCTGTAGAGTGTAAGCTCTTATGTACAGGGTCCTCTCTCCCGTATAGTGTAAGCTCTTATGGGCAGGGTCCTCTCTCCTGTATAGTGTAATCTCTTATGTACAGGGTCCTCTCTCCTGTAGAGTGTAATCTCTTATGTACAGGGTCCTCTCTCCGGTATAGTGTAAGCTCTTATGGGCAGGGTCCTCTCTCCTGTATAGTGTAATCTCTTATGTACAGGGTCCTCTCTCCTGTAGAGTGTAAGCTCTTATGGGCAGTGTCCTCTCTCCTGTAGAGTGTAAGCTCTTATGGGCAGGGTCCTCTCTCCTGTAGAGTGTAAGCTCTTATGGGCAGTGTCCTCTCTCCTGTAGAGTGTAAGCTCTTATGTACAGGGTCCTCTCTCCTGTAGAGTGTAAGCTCTTATGGGCAGGGTCCTCTCTCCTGTAGAGTGTAAGCTCTTCTGGACAGGGTCATCTCTCCTGTAGAGTGTAAGCTCTTATGGGCAGGGTCCTCTCTCCTGTAGAGTGTAAGCTCTTATGGGCAGGGTCCTCTCTCCTGTAGAGTGTAAGCTCTTATGGGCAGGATCCTCTCTCCTGTAGAGTGTAAGCTCTTATGGGCAGTGTCCTCTCTCCTGTAGAGTGTAAGCTCTTATGGGCAGGGTCCTCTCTCCTGTAGAGTGTAAGCTCTTATGGGCAGGGTCCTCTCTCCTGTAGAGTGTAAGCTCTTATGGACAGGGTCATCTCTCCTGTAGAGTGTAAGCTCTTATGGGCAGGGTCCTCTCTCCTGTAGAGTGTAAGCTCTTATGGGCAGGGTCCTCTCTCCTGTAGAGTGTTATCTCTTATGGGCAGGGTCCTCTCTCCTGTATAGTGTAATCTCTTATGTACAGGGTCCTCTCTCCTGTAGAGTGTAAGCTCTTATGTACAGGGTCCTCTCTCCTGTAGAGTGTAAGCTCTTATGGACAGTGTCCTATCTCCTCTAGAGTGTAAGCTCTTATGTACAGGGTCCTCTCTCCCGTATAGTGTAAGCTCTTATGGGCAGGGTCCTCTCTCCTGTATAGTGTAATCTCTTATGTACAGGGTCCTCTCTCCTGTAGAGTGTAATCTCTTATGTACAGGGTCCTCTCTCCGGTATAGTGTAAGCTCTTATGGGCAGGGTCCTCTCTCCTGTATAGTGTAATCTCTTATGTACAGGATCCTCTCTCCTGTAGAGTGTAAGCTCTTATGGGCAGTGTCCTCTCTCCTGTAGAGTGTAAGCTCTTATGGGCAGGGTCCTCTCTCCTGTAGAGTGTAAGCTCTTATGGGCAGTGTCCTCTCTCCTGTAGAGTGTTATCTCTTATGGGCAGGGTCCTCTCTCCTGTAGAGTGTAAGCTCTTCTGGACAGGGTCATCTCTCCTGTAGAGTGTAAGCTCTTATGGGCAGGGTCCTCTCTCCTGTAAAGTGTAAGCTCTTATGGGCAGGGTCCTCTCTCCTGTAGAGTGTAAGCTCTTATGGACAGTGTCCTCTCTCTTGTACAGTGTAAGCTCTTATGGGCAGGGTCCTCTCTCCTGTATAGTGTAATCTCTTATGTACAGGGTCCTCTCTCCTGTAGAGTGTAAACTCTTATGGGCAGGGTCCTCTCTTCTGTAGAGTGTACGCTCTTATGGGCAGGGTCCTCTCTCCTGTATAGTGTAATCTCTTATGTACAGGGTCCTCTCTCCTGTAGAGTGTAAGCTCTTATGTACAGGGTCCTCTCTCCTGTAGAGTGTAAGCTCTTATGGACAGTGTCCTTTCTCCCGTATAGTGTAAGCTCTTATGGGCAGGGTCCTCTCTCCTGTATAGTGTAATCTCTTATGTACAGGGTCCTCTCTCCTGTAGAGTGTAATCTCTTATGTACAGGGTCCTCTCTCCGGTATAGTGTATGCTCTTATGGGCAGGGTCCTCTCTCCTGTATAGTGTAATCTCTTATGTACAGGGTCCTCTCTCCTGTAGAGTGTAAGCTCTTATGTACAGGGTCCTCTCTCCTATAGAGTGTAAGCTCTTATGTACAGGGTCCTCTCTCCTGTAGAGTGTAAGCTCTTATGGGCAGGGTCCTCTCTCCTGTAGAGTGTAAGCTCTTATGTACAGGGTCCTCTCTCCTGTAGAGTGTAAGCTCTTATGGACAGTGTCCTCTCTCCTGTACAGTGTAAGCTCTTATGGGCAGGGTCCTCTCTCCTGTATAGTGTAATCTCTTATGTACAGGGTCCTCTCTCCTGTAGAGTGTAAACTCTTATGGGCAGGGTCCTCTCTTCTGTAGAGTGTAAGCTCTTATGTACAGGGTCCTCTCTCCTGTAGAGTGTAAGCTCTTATGGGCAGGGTCCTCTCTCCTGTAGAGTGTAAGCTCTTATGTACAGGGTCCTCTCTCCTATAGAGTGTAAGCTCTTATGTACAGGGTCCTCTCTCCTGTAGAGTGTAAGCTCTTATGGGCAGGGTCCTCTCTCCTGTAGAGTGTAAGCTCTTATGTACAGGGTCCTCTCTCCTGTAGAGTGTAAGCTCTTATGGACAGTGTCCTCTCTCCTGTACAGTGTAAGCTCTTATGGGCAGGGTCCTCTCTCCTGTATAGTGTAATCTCTTATGTACAGGGTCCTCTCTCCTGTAGAGTGTAAACTCTTATGGGCAGGGTCCTCTCTTCTGTAGAGTGTAAGCTCTTATGTACAGGGTCCTCTCTCCTGTAGAGTGTAAGCTCTTATGGGCAGGGTCCTCTCTCCTGTAGAGTGTAAGCTCTTATGTACAGGGTCCTCTCTCCTGTGGAGTGTAAGCTCTTATGGACAGTGTCCTCTCTCCTGTACAGTGTAAGCTCTTATGGGCAGGGTCCTCTCTCCTGTATAGTGTAATCTCTTATGTACAGGGTCCTCTCTCCTGTAGAGTGTAAACTCTTATGGGCAGGGTCCTCTCTTCTGTAGAGTGTACGCTCTTATGGGCAGGGTCCTCTCTCCTGTATAGTGTAATCTCTTATGTACAGGGTCCTCTCTCCTGTAGAGTGTAAGCTCTTATGTACAGGGTCCTCTCTCCTGTAGAGTGTAAGCTCTTATGGACAGTGTCCTCTCTCCTGTAGAGTGTAAGCTCTTATGTACAGGGTCCTCTCTCCCGTATAGTGTAAGCTCTTATGGGCAGGGTCCTCTCTCCTGTATAGTGTAATCTCTTATGTACAGGGTCCTCTCTCCTGTAGAGTGTAATCTCTTATGTACAGGGTCCTCTCTCCGGTATAGTGTAAGCTCTTATGGGCAGGGTCCTCTCTCCTGTATAGTGTAATCTCTTATGTACAGGGTCCTCTCTCCTGTAGAGTGTAAGCTCTTATGGGCAGTGTCCTCTCTCCTGTAGAGTGTAAGCTCTTATGGGCAGGGTCCTCTCTCCTGTAGAGTGTAAGCTCTTATGGGCAGTGTCCTCTCTCCTGTAGAGTGTAAGCTCTTATGTACAGGGTCCTCTCTCCTGTAGAGTGTAAGCTCTTATGGGCAGGGTCCTCTCTCCTGTAGAGTGTAAGCTCTTATGTACAGGGTCCTCTCTCCTGTAGAGTGTTATCTCTTATGGGCAGGGTCCTCTCTCCTGTAGAGTGTAAGCTCTTATGGGCAGGGTCCTCTCTCCTGTAGAGTGTAAGCTCTTATGGACAGTGTCCTCTCTCCTGTACAGTGTAAGCTCTTATGGGCAGGGTCCTCTCTCCTGTATAGTGTAATCTCTTATGTACAGGGTCCTCTCTCCTGTAGAGTGTAAACTCTTATGGGCAGGGTCCTCTCTTCTGTAGAGTGTACGCTCTTATGGGCAGGGTCCTCTCTCCTGTATAGTGTAATCTCTTATGTTTACGGTCCTCTCTCCTGTAGAGTGTAAGCTCTTATGTACAGGGTCCTCTCTCCTGTAGAGTGTAAGCTCTTATGGACCGTGTCCTCTCTCCTGTAGAGTGTAAGCTCTTATGTACAGGGTCCTCTCTCCCGTATAGTGTAAGCTCTTATGCACAGGGTCCTCTCTCCTGTATAGTGTAATCTCTTATGTACAGGGTCCTCTCTCCTGTAGAGTGTAAGCTCTTATGGGCAGGGTCCTCTCTCCTGTAGAGTGTAAGCTCTTATGGGCAGGGTCCTCTCTCCTGTAGAGTGTAAGCTCTTATGGGCAGGGTCCCCTCTCCTGTAGAGTGTAAGCTCTTATGGACAGGGTCCTCTCTCCTGTAGAGTGTAAGCTCTTATGGGCAGGGTCCTCTCTCCTGTAGAGTGTAAGCTCTTATGGGCAGGGTCCTCTCTCCTGTAGAGTGTAAGCTCTTATGGACAGGGTCCTCTCTCCTGTAGAGTGTAAGCTCTTATGGACAGGGTCCTCTCTCCTGTAGAGTGTAAGCTCTTATGTACAGTGTCCTCTCTCCTGTAGAGTGTTATCTCTTATGGGCAGGGTCCTCTCTCCTGTAGAGTGTAAGCTCTTATGGGCAGGGTCCTCTCTCCTGTAGAGTGTAAGCTCTTATGGGCAGGGTCCTCTCTCCTGTAGAGTGTAAGCTCTTATGGACAGGGTCCTCTCTCCTGTAGAGTGTAAGCTCTTATGGACAGGGACCTCTCTCCTGTAGAGTGTAAGCTCTTATGTACAGTGTCCTCTCTCCTGTATAGTGTAATCTCTTATGTACAGGGTCCTCTCTCCTGTAGAGTGTAAACTCTTATGGGCAGGGTCCTCTCTTCTGTAGAGTGTACGCTCTTATGGGCAGGGTCCTCTCTCCTGTATAGTGTAATCTCTTATGTTTACGGTCCTCTCTCCTGTAGAGTGTAAGCTCTTATGTACAGGGTCCTCTCTCCTGTAGAGTGTAAGCTCTTATGGACAGTGTCCTCTCTCCTGTAGAGTGTAAGCTCTTATGTACAGGGTCCTCTCTCCCGTATAGTGTAAGCTCTTATGGGCAGGGTCCTCTCTCCTGTAGAGTGTAAGCTCTTATGGGCAGGGTCCTCTCTCCTGTAGAGTGTAAGCTCTTATGGGCAGGGTCCCCTCTCCTGTAGAGTGTAAGCTCTTATGGACAGGGTCCTCTCTCCTGTAGAGTGTAAGCTCTTATGGGCAGGGTCCTCTCTCCTGTAGAGTGTAATCTCTTATGGGCAGGGTCCTCTCTCCTGTAGAGTGTAAGCTCTTATGGACAGGGTCCTCTCTCCTGTAGAGTGTAAGCTCTTATGGACAGGGTCCTCTCTCCTGTAGAGTGTAAGCTCTTATGTACAGTGTCCTCTCTCCTGTAGAGTGTTATCTCTTATGGGCAGGGTCCTCTCTCCTGTAGAGTGTAAGCTCTTATGGGCAGGGTCCTCTCTCCTGTAGAGTGTAAGCTCTTATGGGCAGGGTCCTCTCTCCTGTAGAGTGTAAGCTCTTATGGACAGGGTCCTCTCTCCTGTTGAGTGTAAGCTCTTATGGACAGGGACCTCTCTCCTGTAGAGTGTAAGCTCTTATGTACAGTGTCCTCTCTCCTGTATAGTGTAATCTCTTATGTACAGGGTCCTCTCTCCTGTAGAGTGTAAGCTCTTATGGGCAGGGTCCTCTCTTCTGTAGAGTGTAAGCTCTTATGGGCACGGTCCTCTCTCCTGTACAGTGTAATCTCTTATGTACAGGGTCCTCTCTCCTGTAGAGTGTAATCTCTTATGGACAGGGTCCTCTCTCCTGTAGAGTGTAATCTCTTATGGGCAGGGTCCTCTCTCCTGTAGAGTGTAATCTCTTATGGGCAGGGTCCTCTCTCCTGTAGAGTGTAATCTCTTATGGGCAGGGTCCTCTCTCCTGTAGAGTATAAGCTCTTATGGACAGGGTCCTCTCTCCTGTAGAGTGTAAGCTCTTATGGTCAGTGACCTCACTCCTGTAGAGTGTAAGGTTCTATATACTGTGTTCTACACACTGTACTTTACAGTCCTATGTACCGAATAAACGACATGAAAATAAACCTGAAACTGAACTGTTACTGCTGCATCCCTCTAATGGTCAGTGCTGGATATTACACCCTGCTGCAAATACATCCCCAGTATGCTAAAAATTGCTTATTTTGTTTACATAAGCACCTTAAATAATCCTACCACACTGTCTGCAATGCATAACAAAAATCTGGCATCTATATAAAGATGGCGGAGGACTGCAGCATGATACACATTTATAACATGTAGTTCCCTTTCCAGCATGAAGCCGACACTATTCCCTGATCTTTAGGGGGAGGCAGCTTATGGCCAGGATAGCAACAACAAGCAAAATATGGAATTCAAGGACCAACTGGGGCTAAAGCTAATTCTGACAGACAGCCTCGGGCACATCCAGATTTTGGCCAAGTCATTCCAGCTCCATTGGGAAACGTTTGATGAAGAGATTGCTCCGCGCAGCATCTGGTCCAGCTGTGAAGACACAGGCTGCTTCTCCAGCAGAGGACATTAAGAGCACAGATCTGCTTAGCTACAGGCTTTTGGATATAGCTTTGGGATAGAAGAATCCCTCTTTATATTTATGGATAAGACAGGTGCTTTGAATATGTGATGAAGCAGGTGACGTGCAGTAAGCGAGCCTCAGGCCTGAGCAGAAAAGCATGTGTTATTTTTATTATACAGATTATGAACTGATACTGTCAAAGTCAGCTGTGCCCTTTGTGATAGGAAACAGGGCACATACCCATTATAGGAGGGGAAGGAAAGATAAATGTGAGGCTTCTGCGGTCATCACCTGCCTCTGATGTCATCGCTATTTTTCTGTACACATATATATTGTCTCTGCAGGCCTGCTTAATGGACAGGCTGTTCCTGATGGCAGAATTGTGCCCAGTCAGATGCCTCGTGCCGCTCCTCCTCCCCTCTCACAGCATGCAGCCTCACAGACACAAAAAGAGAGGGGGCAGTAGCTGCCCTGGTCTATCCCTGTTTTCTAATACTCTTCCTCTGTATCATTCTGCAATTCCTCTGTATCACATTCATTGTACTTGTGTTTGTGTTATGTATTTTGGTCAAGCACCTGGGTGGAGGCTGTCACGGAGCAGGTAGTGGATCCTCCACCTGTGTGGCTGATGACTCGGACCGTATCGGGGAGCGAAGTCTAAGGTGCCGCTGATTTTCACCAGAGCCCACCGCAAGGCAGGATGGGCTTGCTACGGCACGCGACACCTAGGTCGCTACCCCCGACACGGCTCGACGACACAGGTAACTGGGCAAGGCGAGGTACAGAAGGATGAGGCTGTAGCGTAGTCAAACGTAGCAGAAGGTCAAGGCAGGCGGCAAAGGTTCGTAGTCAAAAAACGTAGCAGGAAGGCCTGGAAACACGGGAATGGCAAACAGGCAAAGGGTACGCTTTCTCTCAGGCAAATGGCACTGAAGATCCGGCAGGGAAGTGTGGGAGGTGCAGGGACTTTATTAGTTAGTGTCTGGTGAATACAGTAATTAAGGGCATAGTGGCCCTTTAAATCTCAGAGCTCCGTCGCGCGCGCGCCCTAGGAGACGGGGGCGCGCGCGACGGGGCCGAGACACAGGAGCAGAAGCGGCAGCAGTACAGGGTGAGTAACGGGCCGGGATTCGCATGCGGGCGTGTCCCGCGAGGCGCATCCCGGCCCCGCCTGGAGTAGGGACAATACACACACGGCTGACATGTGCGGCCGGAGCGCAGGCAGTAACAATTTTAACTCTTATCAGATGTATAGTTGGGTCTAAGGGCACTATATAAATAAATAAAAAATAATAATATTTACTGTTTTACACTAGATGGATTTCTGTGCCCCCTCCCTTCCACTCTCACAGCATGCATGCTCATAAAAAGAAGTAGCAGCAGAACCCCCTCTACCCTTCTTCGCTTTACTATTTTACTTGCCTTTTCTGACAGCATGCAGTCTTACAAAGAGGGGGTAATAAGCTGAGATTGTTCCTCTTCTCCCCATTTTCTCTTTACTGTTTTATAATAGATGGATTCTGTTGCTCCCCCTCTACTCTCACAGCATGCACGCACAAAGAGAGAGAGAAGCTGCAGCAGCATCCCTCCCTCCCTTTTTCACTGTATTACACTAGATGGATTTCTCCTCTGCATCTCCTCCCCATCTTCTATTGATTGTTTTACACTAAATGGATTTGTAGATGACTTTGTGGGGTTGTAAACATTTACCGCAAACTTTTCTTCTTATAAGATATATTTCAAAATTTAGGATAGCCTCCACAAGGGCAGGCTCCTTGGGGGGGGGGTCCAAATACCCTTCTGTTTCATAAGAGACAGAAGGACGTCCTTCAGTCAACACTTTTTTGCAGAGAGGTTACTTGAAACTCAAGTCAAAATCAGTCCCCAATTTACCATGTACTATTTATAATACAGTGACCCCCGACCAACGATGGCCCTGACATACGATAATTTCAACATGCGATGGCCTCTCAGAGGCCATTGCATGTTGAAGGCAGCATCAACATACAATGCTTTTTTATGTCAGGGCCATCGCATAAACGGCAATCCGGCAGCGCAGACTGCTTCAGCTGCCACCGGATAGCCGTTTACGGTGCCCCGTGAGCTCCGGTGATGGTCTCTTACTTGTCCTCAGGGCTCCGGCGCGTCCTCTTCGGGATTCCCTGCATCGCTGGCACTCTCCATCGTCGTCATCACGTTACCGCGCACGCCATCCCGTCATCCAATAGGAGCGGCGTGCGTAGTGATGTGATGGCGGCGACGATCCCGGAGAAGCAGAGACGTCCAGAGCGCCGGGGACACCACGGGGACGTGGCGACAGCGATGGAGGGCGACATCCAGGGCAGCGGTGATGAGCGGTGACGGTCCGGAGCGGCGGGGACAGGTGAGTACAACTTCCTATACTTTACATTGCACGGATCCCTCAACATACGATGGTTTCAACAAACGATGGTTCATTTGGAACGGATTACCATCGTATGTTGAGGGACCCCTGTACTGGTGTCTCATATGTAACAGAGGAGTGTTTGGGCCCCTCTAAGAAGCATTGACCTAGGTAAGCTATGTATCTGCTTATATGGAGATCTACATGTTCCCAGCATTCCCTGCAGATTTTATCTTTACATCCATTGAGTTCACACTGCACCAATCAGTCCAGCATGGGATTAAATCTGAAGGGTTCAGCTGTCTGATGCTAAGTTTCCCTTAGGAAGCTAAGAACAATAAAGAGACCACAGGGTATTATGGCTGAGGCTCTCTCTATAGAACACTTTAGTAAAGTCCCACGTTGTTTGTTAGTGGGAATCACCAAAGGACCACACAGGATTGAGACGTGGGAGCTCAATTATCTGTTTATCTCCCTTTAGCTGCTTCAGTGCCAGAATCCAACATCCCCTCATGAGTTGGCAGAGTAGAAAGACACAATCGCCTCTGGAGATGCCACCCTCCACACAGAGACTGGCATGTGCTGCAATGCTCAGGAGAGACATGATAACATAAGTCAGAGCTGGCACAGAGCGGCCGTCTGCCACATTAACTGGATTACAGAGCTTCCTATGAATGATGGCCATTTCTATGGTTATGTCGGCACAAAATCCAGTAGTTCAAGGAGTCTGGAGTCTGAAGGATCCCATGTTGTTTGAGATTATGCAAATACATTATTAATCCCCCTCCATCACTGTCAGCAGCACAGACAGGCGGCATATCTAAGAAACAGCAACATCTTCCAAGCATCTGTAGTCTTCACCAGGGACATAATAATGGCAGGCGCAGGAATAAAGCGGGATTGTAAAAGTGTATTAGATGTAGACACTGAATTGTCATAAGTGGCAATCTCATGCATAGAATTATCTACTTTCCATGTTCCAAGAATATAACTACTATAATACTGCTCCTATGTACAACAATATAACTATTATAATACTGCTCCTATATACAAGAATACAACTACTATAATACTCCTCCCTATATACAAGAATATATCTACTGTAATACTGCTCCGATATACAAGAATATAACTACTATAATACTGCTCCTATATACAAGAATATATCTACTGTAATACTGCTCCTATATACAAGAATATAACTACTATAATACTGCCTCCTATATACAAGAATATAACTACTATAATACAGCCTCCTGTATACAAGAATATAACTACTATAATACTGTCTCCTATATACAAGAATATAACTACTATAATACTGCCTCCTATGTACAAGAATATAACTACTATAATACTGCCTTCTATGTACAAGAATATAACTACTATAATACTGCCTCCTATATACAAGAATATAACTACTATAATACTGCTCCTATATACAAGAATATAACTACTATAATACTGCCTCCTATATACAAGAATATAACTACTATAATACAGCCTCCTGTATACAAGAATATAACTACTATAATACTGTCCTCTATGTACAAGAATATAACTACTATAATACTGCCTCCTATGTACAAGAATATAACTACTATAATACTGCCTTCTATGTACAAGAATATAACTACTATAATACTGCCTCCTATATACAAGAATATAACTACTATAATACTGCTCCTATATACAAGAATATAACTACTATAATACTGCTCCTATATACAAGAATATAACTACTATAATACTGCTCCTATATACAAGAATATAACTACTATAATACTGCTCCTATGTACAAGACTATAACTACTGTAACACTCACGTTTCAGAAGACGGTGGTTGTGGATCCACTGGACCTGTGTGGCAGATGACTTGGACCGTACCAGGGAGCGGAGTCTAAGGTGCTGCTGGTTTTCACCAGAGCCTGCCGCAAAGCGGGATGGACTTGCTGCGGCAGGCGGCACCCAAGTCGCTACCCCTGGCACGGCTCGACCACACAGGCGGCTGAGAAGATGCGAGGCACAGGAGGGATAAGGCAGCTCGTAGTCTGGATAGCAGAAGGTCAGGGCAGGAGGCATGGTTGCGTAGTCAGGACATAGCAGGAGGTCAATAGGCAGGCGGCAGAGAAACAATGTTGGGTCACAAAGCGAAGGATCGGATACACGGCAAGGCAGAAACAGGAATGCTTTCTCTCAGGCTCAAGGCAACAAAGATCCAGCAGGGGAGTGAGGAGGGTGGAGGAATATATAAATGAGCCACAGGTGAATCACACTAATGAGCGCACTGCCCTTTAAATCATAAAGCTTCAGCGCGCGCGAGCGCCCTAGGGGATGGAAACACGTGCCCCGGAGCAGTGAGGCAGAGGCTGGGGCAAGAGAAGCACCAGGTGAGTGACGGACTGGGGCTCGTATGTGGGCACGTCCCGCGATGCGAGTCCCAGCCCCGCCGGCAGCAGCAGGTAACGGGACCATGCGCTCACGGCCAGCATGTGCGGCCGGTGCACATAACGTAGCAGTACCCCCAATTTGGTCTTTCCCTTCCTTCCTTTGGTCTCTCCCTCCTTTTTTCGACTCTGAAAATATCACAGTCCATGATATTCTCCTCAGGACCATAACCCTCCAAGTCCACCAACAAAAATTGTTTACCTCTCACAGTCTTTGTAGCAAGAATCTCTTTAACCTTGAATATGTCAGAAGTGCCAGAGACAGGTGTGGGGACAAGATTCTTCTGAGAAAACCGGTTTATGAAAAGAGGCTTGAGGATAGAGACGTGGAAGGAATTAGGAATACGTAACGTAGCAGGTAGACGGAGTTTGTAGGAGACAGGGTTGATTTTTTGTAGAATCTGGAAGGGACCAGGGTAGCAATTGTTACGCCGAGCGCTCCGGGTCCCCGCTCCTCCCCGGAGCGCTCGCAACATCCTCGCTACTGCAGCACCCCGGTCAGATCTACTGACCGGGTGCGCTGCGATACCGCCCCCAGCCTGGATGCGATTCGCGATGCGGGTGGCGCCCGCTCGCGATGCGCACCCCGGCTCCCGTACCTGACTCGCTTTCCGTCGGTCCTGTCCCGGCGCGCGCGGCCCCGCTACCTAGGGCGCGCGCGCCGGGTCTCTGCGATTTAAAGGGCCACTGCGCCGCTGATTGGCGCAGTGGGTCTAATCAGTCATTCACCTGTGCACTTCCCTATTTAACCTCACTTCCCCTTCCCTTCCTTGCCGGATCTTGTTGCCATCGTGCCAGTGAAAGCGTTCCCTTGTGTGTTCCTAGCCTGTGTTCCAGACCTCCTGCCGTTGCCCCTGACTACGATCCTTGCTGCCTGCCCCGACCTTCTGCTACGTCCGACCTTGCTCTTGTCTACTCCCTTGTACCGCGCCTATCTTCAGCAGTCAGAGAGGTTGAGCCGTTGCTAGTGGATACGACCTGGTTACTACCGCCGCTGCAAGACCATCCCGCTTTGCGGCGGGCTCTGGTGAAAACCAGTAGTAACTTAGAACCGGTCCACTAGCACGGTCCACGCCAATCCCTCTCTGGCACAGAGGATCCACCTCCTGCCAGCCGAATCGTGACAGTAGATCCGGCCATGGATCCCGCTGAAGTTCCACTGCCAGTTGTCGCCGACCTCACCACGGTGGTCGCCCAGCAGTCGCAACAGATAGCGCAACAAGGCCACCAGCTGTCTCAACTGACCGTGATGCTACAGCAGCTACTACCACAGCTTCAGCAATCATCTCCTCCGCCAGCTCCTGCACCTCCTCCGCAGCGAGTGGCCGCTTCCGGCCTACGACTTTCTTTGCCGGATAAATTTGATGGGGACTCTAAGTTTTGCCGTGGCTTTCTTTCACAATGTTCCCTGCACTTGGAGATGATGTCGGACCAGTTTCCTACTGAAAGGTCTAAGGTGGCTTTCGTAGTCAGCCTTCTGTCTGGGAAGGCTCTGTCATGGGCCACACCGCTCTGGGACCGCAATGACCCCGTCACTGCCTCTGTACACTCCTTCTTCTCGGAAATTCGAACTGTCTTTGAGGAACCTGCCCGAGCCTCTTCTGCTGAGACTGCCCTGCTGAACCTGGTCCAGGGTAATTCTTCCGTTGGCGAGTACGCCATCCAATTCCGTACTCTTGCTTCCGAATTATCCTGGAATAATGAGGCCCTCTGCGCGACCTTTAAAAAAGGCCTATCCAGCAACATTAAAGATGTTCTGGCCGCACGAGAAATTCCTGCTAACCTACATGAACTCATTCATCTTGCCACTCGCATTGATATGCGTTTTTCCGAAAGGCGTCAGGAGCTCCGCCAGGATATGGACTTTGTTCGCACGAGGCGTTTTTTCTCCCCGGCTCCTCTCTCCTCTGGTCCTCTGCAATCCGTTCCTGTGCCTCCCGCCGTGGAGGCTATGCAAGTTGACCGGTCTCGCTTGACACCTCAAGAGAGGACACGACGCCGCATGGAGAATCTTTGCCTGTAAAGCAAAAGCAAGCTGAGACTTTACCCCCTCACAGGCCTTTTGACTGTCCTATTGACCTCCTCCCGGGCACTACTCCACCCCGGGGCAGAATTTACCCTCTGTCCGCCCCAGAGACTCTTGCTATGTCTGAATACATCCAGGAAAATTTAAAAAAGGGGTTTATCCGCAAATCCTCCTCTCCTGCTGGAGCTGGATTTTTCTTTGTGTCCAAAAAAGATGGCTCCCTACGTCCTTGCATTGATTACCGCGGACTTAATAAAATCACGGTAAAGAACCGCTACCCCCTACCTCTTATCTCTGAACTCTTTGATCGCCTTCAAGGTGCCCACATCTTTACCAAACTGGACTTAAGAGGTGCATATAATCTCATCCGCATCAGGGAGGGGGACGAATGGAAAACTGCATTTAACACCAGAGATGGACACTTTGAGTATCTGGTCATGCCCTTTGGCCTGTGCAACGCCCCTGCCGTCTTCCAAGACTTTGTTAATGAAATTTTTCGTGATCTCTTATATTTCTGTGTTGTTGTGTATCTGGACGATATTCTGATTTTTTCTGCCAACTTAGAAGAACATCGCCAGCATGTCCGCATGGTTCTTCAGAGACTTCGAGACAATCAACTTTATGCCAAAATGGAGAAATGTCTGTTTGAATGTCAATCTCTTCCTTTCCTAGGATACTTGGTCTCTGGCCAGGGACTACAAATGGACCCAGATAAACTCTCTGCCGTCTTAGATTGGCCACGCCCCTCCGGACTCCGTGCTATCCAACGTTTTTTGGGGTTCGCCAATTATTACAGACAATTTATTCCACATTTTTCCACTATTGTGGCTCCTATCGTGGCTTTAACCAAGAAGAATGCCAATCCTAAGTCCTGGTCTCCTCAAGCGGAAGACGCATTTAACCCCTTAAGGACCGGGGGTTTTTCCGTTTTTGCATTTTCGTTTTTTGCTCCTTGCCTTTAAAAAATCATAACTCTTTCAATTTTGCACCTAAAAATCCATATGATGGCTTATTTTTTGCACCACCAATTCTACTTTGTAATGACGTCAGTCATTGTGCCCAAAAATCTACGGTGAAACGGGAAAAAAAATCATTGTGAGACAAAATTGAAAAAAAAAACGCCATTTTGTAACTTTTGGGGGCTTCCGTTTCTACGTAGTACATTTTTCGGTAAAAATGACACCTTACCTTTATTCTGTAGGTCCATATGATTAAAATGATACCCTACTTATACAGGTTTGAATTTGTCGCACTTCTGGAAAAAATCATAACTTCATGCAGAAAAATTTATACGTTTAAAATTGTCATCTTCTGACCCCTATAACTTTTTTATTTTTCCGTGTATGGGGCGGTATGAGGGCTCATTTTTTGCGCCGTGATCTGAAGTTTTTAATGGTATCATTTTTGCATTGATAGGACTTATTGATCGCTTTTTATTCATTTTTTCATGATATAGAAAGTGACCAAAAATGCACTATTTTGGACTTTGGAATTTTTTTGCGCGCACGCCATTGACCGTGCGGTTTAATTAACGATATATTTTTATAATTCGGACATTTCCGCACGCGGCGATACCAATTATGTTTATTTTTATTTTTATTTACACTGTGTTTTTTCTTTTATGGGAAAAGGGGGGTGATTCAAACTTTTAATAGGGAAGGGGTTAAATGATGTTTATTCACTTTTTTTTTGCACTTTTTTTTTGCAGTGTTATAGGTCCCATAGGGACCTATAACACTGCACACACTGATCTTTTACATTGATCACTGGTTTCTCATAAGAAACCAGTGATCGATGATTCTGCCGCATGACTGCTCATGCCTGGATCTCAGGCACTGAGCAGTCATTCGGCGATCGGACAGCGAGGAGGCAGGTAGGGGCCCTCCCGCTGTCCTGTCAGCTGTTCGGGATGCCGCGATTTCACCGCGGCTATCCCGAACAGCCCACTGAGCTAGCCGGCATGCTTTCGGTTTCACTTTAGACGCGGCGTTCAACTTTGAACGCCGCGTCTAAAGGGTTAATAGCGCGCGGCACAGCGATCAATGCCGCGCGCTATTAGCCACGGGTCCCGGCCGTTGTTAGAGGCCGGGCCCGAACCGCTATGACGCGGGGCCACGCCGTGGCCCCGCGTTATAGATCGGGAGTGGACACATGACGTTCCAGTACGTCATGTGTCCTTAAGGGGTTAAACGGCTCAAGTCTGCCTTTTCTTCTGCTCCCGTGCTCTCCAGACCTGACCCATCTAAACCCTTCCTATTGGAGGTTGATGCCTCCTCAGTGGGAGCTGGAGCGGTCCTTCTACAAAAAAATTCTTCCGGGCATGCTGTTACTTGTGGTTTTTTTTCTAGGACCTTCTCTCCGGCGGAGAGGAACTACTCCATCGGGGATCGAGAACTACTGGCCATTAAATTGGCACTTGAGGAATGGAGGCATCTGCTGGAGGGATCAAAATTTCCAGTTATCATTTTCACCGATCACAAGAATCTCTCCTATCTCCAGTCTGCCCAACGGCTGAATCCTCGCCAGGCCAGGTGGTCGTTGTTCTTTGCCCGTTTTAACTTTGAAATTCATTTTCGCCCTGCCGACAAGAACATTAGGGCCGATGCTCTCTCTCGTTCCTCGGATGCCTCGGAAGTAGAGGTCTCTCCGCAACACATCATTCCTCCTGACTGTCTGATCTCCTCTTCTCCAGCCTCCATCAGGCAAACTCCTCCAGGGAAGACCTTTGTTTCTCCATGCCAGCGTCTCGGGATTCTCAAATGGGGTCACTCCTCCCACCTCGCAGGCCATGCGGGCATCAAAAAGTCCTTGCAACTCATCTCTCGTTTCTATTGGTGGCCGACTCTGGAAACAGATGTTGTGGATTTTGTGCGGGCCTGTACTGTCTGTGCCCGGGATAAGACTCCTCGCCAGAAGCCTGCTGGTCTCCTTCACCCTCTGCCTGTCCCCGAACAGCCTTGGTCTCTGATTGGTATGGACTTTATTACAGACCTACCCCCATCCCGTGGCAACACTGTTGTTTGGGTGGTCGTTGATCGATTTTCCAAGATGGCACATTTTATTCCTCTTCCTGGTCTTCCTTCAGCGCCTCAGTTGGCAAAACAATTTTTTGTACACATTTTTCGTCTTCACGGTTTGCCCACGCAGATTGTCTCGGATAGAGGTGTCCAATTCGTGTCTAAATTCTGGAGGGCTCTCTGTAAACAACTCAAGATTAAATTAAACTTCTCTTCTGCTTATCATCCTCAATCCAATGGGCAAGTAGAAAGAATTAACCAGGTCCTGGGTGACTATTTACGGCATTTTGTTTCCTCCCGCCAGGATGACTGGGCAGATCTTCTACCTTGGGCCGAATTCTCGTACAACTTTAGAGTCTCTGAATCTTCTGCTAAATCCCCATTTTTCGTGGTGTACGGCCGTCACCCTCTTCCCCCCCTCCCTATTCCCTTGTCCTCTGGTTTGCCCGCTGTAGATGAAGTGACTCGTGATCTTTCCACCATATGGAAAGAGACCCAAAATTCTCTTTTACAGGCTTCATCTCGCATGAAAAAGTTTGCCGATAAGAAAAGAAGAGCTCCCCCCATTTTTGCTCCCGGAGACAAGGTATGGCTCTCCGCTAAATATGTCCGCTTTCGTGTCCCCAGTTACAAACTGGGACCACGCTATCTTGGTCCTTTCAAAGTCTTGTGCCAAATTAATCCTGTCTCTTACAAACTTCTTCTTCCTCCTTCTCTTCGTATTCCTAATGCCTTTCATGTCTCTCTTCTTAAACCACTCATCATCAACAGTTTCTCTCCCAAGCTTGTTTCTCCCACTCCTGTTTCCGGTTCTTCTGACGTCTTCTCAGTGAAGGAAATACTGGCCTCCAAGACGGTCAGAGGAAAAAGGTTCTTTTTGGTTGATTGGGAGGGCTGTGGACCTGAAGAGAGATCCTGGGAACCTGAGGACAACATCCTAGACAAAAGTCTGCTCCTCAGGTTCCCAGGCTCCAAGAAGAGGGGGAGACCCAAGGGGGGGGGTACTGTTACGCCGAGCGCTCCGGGTCCCCGCTCCTCCCCGGAGCGCTCGCAACATCCTCGCTACTGCAGCACCCCGGTCAGATCTACTGACCGGGTGCGCTGCGATACCGCCCCCAGCCGGGATGCGATTCGCGATGCGGGTGGCGCCCGCTCGCGATGCGCACCCCGGCTCCCGTACCTGACTCGCTCTCCGTCGGTCCTGTCCCGGCGCGCGCGGCCCCGCTCCCTAGGGCGCGCCGGGTCTCTGCGATTTAAAGGGCCACTGCGCCGCTGATTGGCGCAGTGGGTCTAATCAGTCATTCACCTGTGCACTTCCCTATTTAACCTCACTTCCCCTTCCCTTCCTTGCCGGATCTTGTTGCCATCGTGCCAGTGAAAGCGTTCCCTTGTGTGTTCCTAGCCTGTGTTCCAGACCTCCTGCCGTTGCCCCTGACTACGATCCTTGCTGCCTGCCCCGACCTTCTGCTACGTCCGACCTTGCTCTTGTCTACTCCCTTGTACCGCGCCTATCTTCAGCAGTCAGAGAGGTTGAGCCGTTGCTAGTGGATACGACCTGGTTACTACCGCCGCTGCAAGACCATCCCGCTTTGCGGCGGGCTCTGGTGAAAACCAGTAGTAACTTAGAACCGGTCCACTAGCACGGTCCACGCCAATCCCTCTCTGGCACAGAGGATCCACCTCCTGCCAGCCGAATCGTGACAGCAATGACCGAGCTTGTAACAGGGGATCTTGAAGCGGATGTACTTGGTTGAAAGCCACACCATGTCACCAGGAGAGAAGGATGGAGGAGGTCTTCTACTTTTTTCCGCTTGTGTCTTCATGCGTGAAGAAGCCTGAGATAATAACTGTCGGGTCTGTTGCCAGGTGGTAGAGAAGTCACGGACCAGCTCATCAACAGCAGGCACACCGGAGGAGACTGGGAGAAGAAGAGGAGGATGGGGATGGAGTCCGTAGACAACAAAAAAAGGCAGACGACCTCGTGGACTCGGAATCCTTATGATTATTGAGAATTCAGCCCAGCCAACCCAATCGTCTTGGCGAGCTGAAACAAAATGCCGAAGAAAAGTCTTTAGGATTTGATTAACTCTCTCCACCTGTCTGTTAGACTGAGGGTGGTAAGCCAAAGAGAAGTCCAGATCGATGTCCAGATGGTTACAAAGGGCTCGCCAGAACTTAGAGACAAACTGCACACCTCGGTCCGAAATTATATGCTGAGGAAGACCATGTAAACTAAAGACATGCAACAAGAAGTACTTCGCCAGCTGCAGGGCAGAAGGAAGACCTGGTAGAGGAATTAAATGAGCCATCTTGGAAAACCGATCTACAACGACCCAGGTGTTATTATGAGATGGTGGCAAATCGGTGTTGAAATCCATGGCGATATGGGACCAGGGAGTCTCTGGAATGGGTAAAGGCTGTAAGAGTCCTGCAGGTCTCTGTCGAGGAGTTTTGTCGCGGGAACAAGTTTCACAGGAACGAACAAAATCAGAAACATCACGTTCAAGATGGGGCCACAAGTAATGCCCGGGAGATAAGAAGTAGAGTCTTGCGTATTCCAGGATGTCCTGTTGTCAAGGAAGAATTACCCCATTTCAGGACGTTGCGTCTAAATCTGGCGGGCACAAAGGATTTTCCCGGATGAGCTTGCTGAATCTCGGCAGAAGCAGCAGGAATCAAATGGTCAGGAGGAATAATATGCCTAGGCGTGGAGTCCAAACCAAAGGACCTGGAGAGAGCATCAGCCCTGATGTTCTTGTCTGCTGGACGGAAGTGAATGAAGAAGTTGAACCTAGAAAAGAATAGTGACCACCTTGCCTGGCAGGGGTTCATACGCTGAGCAGACTGAAGGTATAAAAGATTTCTATGGTCGGAGTAGATGCTGACCGGATGAGAAGAACCTTCCAATAAATGTCCCCGTTCCTCCAAATCTAGCTTGATAGCGAGGAGTTCACGATCTCCAATTGAGTAATTCCTCTCAGCAGGAGAAAAAGGTCTTGAAGAAGAACCAACAAGTAACAGTATTGCCCTTGGTGTTTTTCTGAGTAAGAACGGCACCCGCTCCAATAGATGAGGCATCAACCTCCAAAGCAAAGGGCCTCTCCGGATCAGGTCTTGTAAGCACAGGAGCAGAGGCAAATGCAGACTTCAAACGGGAGAAGGCCTCTTCAGCCTCTTGAGGCCAAGACTTAGGATTAGATACCTTCTTAGTGAGAGCCACAATTGGAGCAACCAAGGATGAAAAATGGGTGATAAATTGATGATTATAGTTTGCGAACCCCAGAAAGCGTTGTATAGCACGTAGGCCCGAGGGACGAGGCCAATCCAATACTGCAGACAATTTATCTGGATCCATCTGCAGGCCCTGGTTAGAGACAATGTAGCCAAGAAACGGAAGGAAAGATTTCTCGAACAGGCATTTCACCAGTTTGGCGTAAAGATGATTCTTCCGTAATCGCTGAAGAACTAGACGAACATGAGTACGATGCTCCTTTTAGTTGGAAGAGAAGATCAAGATGTCATCTAGGTATACGACAACACAGGTGTAGAGAAGATCACGGAAGATATCATTGACACACTCTTGAAAACGGCTGGAGCATTGCAGAGACCAAATGGCATTACGAGATACTCAAAATGTCCGTCACGAGTATTGAAGGCCGTTTTCCACTCATCTCCCTTGCAGATACAAAGGTTATACGCTCCACGAAAGTCCAATTTGGAGAAGACTTTGGCACCACATAGGCAGTCAAAAAGTTCTGAGATAAGAGCAGAGGGTAATGGTTCTTGACCGTGATTTTGTTAAGTCCCCTGTAGTCAATGCATGGACGGAGTGAGCCATCCTTCTTCCCTACAAAGAAGAAACCTGCTCCAGCAAGAGAAGAGGACTTACGGATAAATCCCTTTTGGAGATTCTCCTGGATATACTCAGCCATGGCTTTGGTCTCAGGAACCTATATCGTGGGAGGGTATATCCTCCCACGAGGAGGAGTGGTACCAGGCAGAAGATCAATAGGGCAATCGTAAGGACGATGTTGAGGCAGAGACTCAGCCTGTTTCTTGCAGAAAACATCAGAGAAATCTTGGTAAGGTGGTGGCAGGCCAGGTAAAGGAGGAAGGCGAGAAACAACTTTACGCACAACTGGTTGGAGGCAAAGATTTTGACAGGATTGTCCCCAACGAATAATCTCTCCACTTCTCCAATCCTCTTGCGGGGAATGGCGTTTCAGCCAAGGAAGGCCAAGAAGAATCTCTGAATTACAGTGTGGCAGAACATAGAATTCAATCTTTTCTTAATGCGATACTCCCACTTGCATGACAAGAGATTCAGTACGGAAGTGAACCATACAGTCCAGATTTTGTCCATTAACAGAGGAGATGATCAAGGGCTTGGCAAGTCGAGTGACAGGAAGATGATACTTGTGCACCAAAGAAGCATCGATAAAGTCACCTGCTGATCCTGAATTCAAAAATTCTGTAGCTCTGAAGGAAAACTTGGCAGAAGCGAAGACTTGTACTGAAATATTTAAGCGAGGAGAGGTGGTATTCACACCTAGGGACGCCTCTCCTACATTCCCTAGGTGTACAGTCTTTGAGGAAGTGTTTGGGGCTAGCAAAATACAGGCACAAATTCTCACTGCGTTGTTGTGATCTCTCCTGTTGCATAAGATAGGAATGACCCACTTGCATAACCTACAGGAAACTGTAGAGGTGAACGTTGAAACACGGGTGCCAGGCGAGGATATCTCCATGTTCGGGCAGGTGCCATCTCTAAGCGCAATTCTTCCAGCCTCTCAGCAAAATGCACATCAATGCGTGTGGCCAAGTGGATAAGTTCAGTCAGAGAAGGAGGATCACGTGCAGTAAGGGCATCTTTAATCCTGCTAGGTAGTCCTTTTTTGAATGTGGCACACAAGGCCTCATCATTCCATGCCAGTTCTGAGGCTAGAGTGCGGAATTGAACCGTGTAGTCACCAACAGAAGAATTCCCTTGACATAGGTTCAGCAAATATGACTCAGCAGAAGAGGCACATGCGGGTTCCTCAAAGACACAGCAAAATTCTGCCAGAAAAGCCGTTAAATTGGAAGTTACTGGATCACCACGGTCCCAAAGGGGTGTAGCCCAGGCCAGGCCACCTTCGCACGTTCTGTCAGAAACAGTTCAGACATGAGCTCCAGGGGCATGGAGCACTGTGTAACGAAGCCTCTGCATGACTTGGAATCATCATACTTGGGAGGTAAAGGCAGGCGTAGCTGGGAGACGGAAGACACTGCAGGAGCTTAGGGTGGGAGTGGACCAGGTTGTGGTTCCTGCTGCTGTTGCAAGGCCAAAAGCTGTTGCATCATAGCTGAAAGTTGAGAAAGTTGCTGCGCCTGTCGGGACAACTGCTGTGACTGACGTACCACAACGGAGGGAAGATCTGCGACTTCATGCAGGAGTACCTCAGCGGGATCCATGGCCGGATCTTACTGTAACACTCATGTTTCAGAAGACAGGAACCCTGGTGGATGTGGATCCGCTGGATCTGTTTGGCAGATGACTCGGACCATACCAGGGAGCAGAGTCTAAGGTGCCGCTGGTCTTCACCAGAGCCCACCGCAAAGCGGGATGGACTTGCTGCGGCAGGTGGCACCCAGGTCGCTACCCCTGGCACGGCTCAACCACACAGGTGGCTGAGGAGATGCGAGGCACAGGAGGGATAAGGATAAGGCAGCTTGTAGTCTGGATAGCAGAAGGTCAGGGCAGGCGGCACGGTTGCGTAGTCAGGACATAGCAGGAGGTCATTAGGCAGGCGGCAGAGAAGCAAGGTCGGGTCACGAAGCAAAGGATCAGATATATGGCAAGGCAGAAACAGGAATGCTTTCTCTCAGGCTCAAGGCATCAAAGATCCGGCACTATAATACTGTCTCCTATATACAAGAACATAACTACTATAATTCCGTAGAAAATAACCAGATATAACACAAACACGTAATGAAACTGTCTGGCCACATTTGGGGATGATATAAAGGAACCAATTAGAGAACATGGAGTCAGGGTTGAACATATCTCCTTGCTGTTATAATGCTCCAGTGTAATGTATAATGGGATGATACCTCCATATCGCTCATTACACACTCATCCTGCGGTGCCAGAGCTGCCAGACATCTGCGGTATGGTGAAATGGAACATCTGTGCTCTAGAAGTAAGAAATCCAGAAGTGAAGATTTGGGAATCTTATCACAACAGGGGCAATAATCGGTGATATCTGACCCCGTAAGAAGAACATGATACTAGGATACCCTGATCTGGCTGATTTATATATGTATGTATATATATATATATATATATATATATATAAACATTTTTTATTTTATTTTATACAAATGTATATATATATATATATATATATATATATATATATATATGTAGTTAGGAGTAGCCGTATTAGTCCAGTGATGCAAAATGCAAAATCATCGGTAGTTGCAGTATCTTGTAATACCTTTTTTATTGGACTAACAAGATTTTGTAGAGACAAGCTTTCGGGATTCCTCCCTTTATCAAGTCATAAGCATTTCTGAGCTCACAAGGAGAAAACACAGGTTCTATCTCACAAAATATGCAGGGGTTAAAACAACATATGTGGAGAATGGACATTAAGTTGGGCCATAAATTGTATAGCTATAGGACGATAGACTACAGATATAGTCTATCGTCCTATAGCTATACAATTTATGGCCCATATGTCAATTCTCCACATATGTTGTTTTAACCCCTGCATATTTTGTGAGATAGAACTTGTGTTTTCCCCTTGTGAGCTCAGAAATGCTTATGACTTGATAAAGGGAGGAATCCCGAAAGCTTGTCTCTACAAAATCTTGTTAATCCAATCAAAAAGGTATTACAAGATACTGCAACTACCGATGATTTACTAAGGAGGAAGGAAAACTTGGGAAACATTGGGTTGCAGTGTCTACCAAGCAGCTGTATCTAAGCCAGTAATGTGCGATACTGTCCACTGAGCTGGAGTATCTCAACCTATCTTGTGTAGTCCTGCTCATCCTAGCATGTGTGACACTGGCTGTGGAACCGGTGATATTTACATCTGAGCTATATGTATCAGAATTGGTGTTTTCCAATCATGGGGCCTCCAGCTGTTGCAAAATGACAACTCCCAGCATGCTGGGAATTGTAGTATTGCAACAGCTGAAGGCCCCTTGGTTGGGAAACACTGATCTAAACCTTAAAGGGGCACTCCAGAGGAAAACATATATATTAATTTTTTTCAAATCAACTGGTGGCAGAAAGTTATACAGATTTGTAAATGACTTCTATGTATAAATCTTAATTCTTCCAGTATTTATCAGCTGCTGTATGCTCCAGAGGAAGTTGTGTAGTTCTTTCAAGTCTAATCACGGTGCTCTTTGCTGACAGCTCTGTCCATGTCAGGAACTGTCCAGAGTAGGAGAGGTTTGTTATGGGGATTTTCTCCTGTTCTGGACAGTTACTGACACGGACAGAGGTGTTAGCAGAGAGCACTTCCTGTGGAACACAGCAGCTGTTGGGTGTGTCTGATTTCCAGAGTTTTCCAGAGAGAGAGGATTGAAGCAGTGTTTCCTACAGCCTTTTCCCCAGGAGGGTGGCAGCTTCCTTGGGAGAGCCTCCTGCTATGGAGCCCCAGACTTCCACCCCTCAAACTAGGCCGGCGGGGGGTGGGAGTGAGAGAGCTACGGCCAATTCCCAGGACGGGGTGAGAAGATCCAGCAGGCTCCGCAGTAATGTGGAGCCCACTCCCCCGACCGTCGCTGGAAACCGCAAGGCGTCCGGTAAGAAGCTTATGATTATGTCTTCGGGGACTGTGTCTGATATTATAGAACCCCAGCAATGGGGGGTGAAGGGACCCAGGGAGTCGCTAGCTACTTTCGGTTCCCGCATGCAGGCAAATCGGGAACAGAATATGAGCAGCTGGGAAAAAAGCTGAAAATCATAAGGGAAGACCTGAAGTTTGCTCGCTACCAAACAGATAACTCTGCCAAGGCTGTGAGGGCTAAGTTTGCTGCCAGGGTGTGTGAGCTGAAGGCAGAGGAGCAGGAGGTGGTGAGAGCCCGAATGCTGATTGTAGAGGGAGCGGGCATGTTTAAAGAAAAATTAAAGAATGAAGACCGCTATAAAACCATGCGGACCCCTGTGAAGGAGGAAGAGGATAGTCAGGGGGAGGAAGAGTGCTTGTGTGTCACAGAGGAGAAGATGGAGGAAGGTGGTGAGGGAGATGGCGGCAGTGAGGGTGATGAGAGTGAGGGGGATGTGTGTGATACCCTGTGTACCCTCGGGAGGAGTGGCAGTGAAGTGAATAAGAGTGGTGATAGTGGAGTGAATAGGTGGGGTGGTAGTGGTGTGAATGAGAGGAGTGGTAGTGGTGCAGATGGGAGGAGTAGTGGTGTGAATGAGAGTAGTAGTAGTGGTGTGGATGGTAGGAATAAGAGTGGCTTTTGTGGCAGTACAGGTGGCCTAGGCGGGGATGTAGGGACGGTGTCTGGTCCGGCTGCCCCCCCGGTCGTCAGGAGTTATGCAAGTGTGGCGGCTGGGGGTTCATTAGGATCTTTACCTCCTGCATCTGGTGAAGGTCAGTTGCAATGGCGCCTCCTGGAGGCACGAAAGAGAGGAGAAAGGACGCTCCAGGTAGAGGGAAAGGAGATGGACCTGTCTTTTTGGGTGGAGAGACATGGTCTGGGAGCATTTCGAGAAAGGAATGGGGAGATCGTATGATCCCTCCAGACACCCGGGCAGGAGGTAGGTCGCAGGAATGTGGCCCATTTTGTCTGGAAAGGCGGCAAGGTGGTGGAGCTTCTTTTCCAGATGGGTTTCAGGGCTGGGGACATCTTTGCCCTGATTCACCCCTTCGGCTCCTCCGAGTTTGATGTCAGCTTTGTTAGGCCGGAAGGACTTGATCTCTTTTGGTCTAATTATGAGCTGATGAAAAATGAGCCCGGATGGCGAAATTTCGCTGTAAAAGCGGTATCTCGCCAGAGTATGGTAAAGAAAGTGACCGTTTTGACCTGTAACGAGTCACTTTCTTGTTATGACATAATGACCTGGCTGGGCAGGTACGGGGAGGTGACGGACGTCCCCCGGAAGAACTTTGACGAGCACAATATATGGTCTGGGGCCTGGACGTTTTCCGTTCGTCTCAGACATTCAGGGAACACGGTCACCCATATCCCTTCGGCCGCCTTCCTGGGACGCGACAGGATTCAGATCTTCTACCAGGAGCAGCCGAAGCTGTGTCACAGGTGTGGTGACCCAAACCACTTTAGTGCCAACTGCACTCAGCAGACATGTGCCCTCTGCTGTGGGGTGGGTCACCTGGTGGCCACCTGTGGGCAGATTCGGTGTAACTTGTGTGGTGACTTAGGTCACCCGTTCAGCCGGTGTCCACTCTCGTTCTCTAACACTGTGACCGCCCCGGCTGGGGAGAGCCTAACGGTTGCCCCAGCGGAGGAGGGGACTAGTGGAGGAGAGGGGGCACCAAAGCCAGTGAAGGAAAAACATAAGACCCCCTCTATGCGGAGGCGAGAGGAGAAGCACAGGTTGGAGAGGGCCCTTGAGAATGCCCAGGTGCCAGGGGTGGCTCGGGGTCCCACTCCAGACACTGGCTCAGAAGGAGGTCAGAATAACTCTAAGGCTTTGGGTGGGGCTGAACTGGATGAGAAGATAGGGAGACTGCGTAGGGAAGAAGGTCAAGATGCTCCTTCCTCCAGTCATGCCTCTGAATCCTAAACTGTGGATGAGGAGGAGAAGGAGGGGCAGACAGTAAATGATGGCCAGAAAAAAAAGAGGAGGAAGAAGGGTAAGAGTAAGGCGGCGCCGTCCTCCTCTTCAGTTGTAGCCTCAGACCATAGAAGGAACAACTCAGTCTCCGACCCTCTGATCGTCCTTTCAAATCGATATGAGGCCCTTGGGGATACTATCTCCCCTCCTCTTCTCGAGGGTCAGGAGGCAGTGCGGCCTCCAGGAGGTGCCGAGCCTCCTTCCTCTGGGGCAGTTTCCTCAGGACGGAGTTTAAAAAGAGGCAAAGGGTCTTCCTCCGATTCAGATGGGGGTGGAGGGAAGGAGAGGAATAAGGTTTAAGGGGTGAGGCCATCTAACTCAATCACCCAGGATGGCGGCACTCACCCCACTGACGTTGGCATCCATCAAGTGTGCCAGCATAAAATCAGATACAGCTAGATTCGCAGCCTTTGATTTTCTCGGCCGACATTTTCTTTTTACAAGAGACCAGGTTGTCAGATCTAGCCTCCCTGGTAAAAGCCAGAAGAGAGTGGAGGCGTGGTCCCTCCCACTGGTCTCTTGCGGCTGAGCCGTATAGTGGGGTGGCGGTCATTTTTACCGCTCCTGTTGAATGCAGACGGGTTATTGAGTTAGAAATGGGGAGGTGCCTGATCTTAGATGTCTTCATGAAGGGACAAGAGCTCCGGCTCATTAACATCTACGCCCCGCAAACTAAGCGGGCCGTAAAGATCTCTTTATGAGGATTAAGCCCTTTCTTTTTACGATCTTTGGAGGGGACTTCAATAATGTCACGAGGTCCCAAGATAGGAGAGGCTCCAATGGTCAGCTGACTTGCTATAGTGTGGCACTGATTAGCATAGCTAGAGAAGCTCGCCTAGAGGACGCCCACATCCGGAGCCCCTCAGGCCACGCGGGTTTCACCTATCATCAAGGTAGTCACAGGTCTAGGATAGATAGATTTGATTTAAAGGAGGAAGCTGTCTCTTCCGCAGTGTCTGTGGTTGAGGTGGAGTTCTCCGATCACTGTATGATTTTGTTTTCCCTGAATGTTTCATAGACCCCCCGGATGGGAAAAGGTTATTAGAAGCTGAATTCGTCCCTCCTGGAGGAAGCGGAGATAAGACAGTCCTTTGAAAGGTTTTTCTTCAGAGTCAGGTACCTTTACTGGGCCTATGTAGTAGTAAGTCAGAGTGGTGGGAGATATTCAGGAAGAAGGTTGCGGGGTTCTTCCGCCAGCTCTCGAGCCTCAGGTCCCTGAAAAGGTACCGCTTGTATCAGGGTCTGAGGAGGAAACTCGAGCTTCTCGTCTCGACTGGAGGTAGCCGTGAGGATATCTCCAGAGTGAAATCCTTGCTGATGGGGTGTCAGTACGATAGGCACGCATCTTTGGTTTTTGAGAGGAATTTCGGGAAGTACCGCTCGCCTGACCCTTACAGAAACTGTAAGATGTCAGTGAGTAGTAAAGTCATTTCAGGATTGATTGATAGTACAGGATCTCTGAATCGGTCCAGATCAGGGATCTTGGAGGTGGTCAGATCCTTCTACTCTCAACTCTTGGGGAGGAAGGATCTAGATTGAGACAAGATGTCGGCTTTCCTGGCTGAAACCATTCCTGAGCCAGGGGTAGACCCCTCTCTTGATATTTTGGCAGAAGAAATCAGGGAAGAGGAAGTGAGACTGGCGATCGAGGGGCTTGCCCCTAAGAAGTCGCCAGGTCCGGATGGCTTAACTGAGGTATTCAATGAGTGTCTCTCCTCGGGCACTCTGCCGAATTCAACGAGGAGGTCAGCCCTGATTCTTCTATCAAAGGGTAAAGATCCCAGCCTTTTTGAGAATTGGAGGCTCATAGCTCTTCTCAATACGGACAGGAAGCTTCTGGCTAAGATACTGTTTAATCGGCTGGTGAAGTTTGCACCCAGGCTCCTTTCGGGGGCTCAGCACTGCTCTGTTCCAGGCCGAAGCACCTTAAGTGTGGTCCTTAGTGTCAGGGAGGCAGTGCAGTGGAGTAGTGCGGATTTCTGGAATAGAAAAGTGGAGCGGATGATCCGATCACAAAAAAGTGGAACATCTGAAGGAGCGCAGACCTCTAAGGGTTAGGTTAAAATGAATGGTTTATTATAAAAGATGCAACGCAACATAAAAACAGCGTTTCCAGCCCGTACCGGGCTCTTCCTCAGGCAGTAATGGGAACAGGTAGTTACACGTATACATTTAAAACAAACTTGTGTTTTACTTCCGGGTCCGGTATCAAAAACCCCGAACCGGAACCGCATCATAAGATCCAAAGTAAGAGATGACACTAATGAATATTAATAAAATACAATAAAATTAGAAGGAGAACATTGCTACACATGTGGCTATGCTGGGAGAGATGTGTATGGATGAAATTTCAAACATTACCGGTGTCATTTAAGAGACCGGTGGCGCAGGCGCAAATGGTGTTGGTCTTCTGAGCGGCTGACGGTCGGATGTGAGAGATCGTAATTGACGCATGCCCAGCAGTGTAAGTGAAGAACCTAAAGGCTGGACTGGTATGGTAATTCTATATCGGTAAGGACAGTTGGCAGGTTTCATCCAATTACTTCTTTTACCTCATTTAACCCATGGGGGGACAATGTACGGAGTGTAAACATCCAAAATATTTCCAGTTTCTTCAGCTGTTCAAAATGATTGTTAGCCGTTTTGGATACGGAGTCCATAGGTTTAATAGTGATGGCGGGATCTAGTCCTGGGTGTGAAATAGTGGTATGTTTAGATAATCCGTGTAAGAGAAATTGTCTTTTCATGTTTAGCCTGTGCTGATTTAGTCTCAGATGAAGGGGTCTGGTGGTCCGACCTATATATTGGAGTGAGCAACGGGTACATTCTATCAGATAGATGACGTAATCTGTGGTGCAGTTGTGATGATGTTTGATCGGGAATGTGTCACCCGTAGTAGTCGATTTGAAGGTAGTATGACCATGGCATATTTGGTGCAGCAAAGGCATCTTGATTTAAAGCACTTATAGCTTCCCTTCTTCTGTGATATTCCAGGGATGGTTTGGCTCTTGGTATGCCGTCTGACCTGGCTTGGTGCTAGAATGGTTTTTAGTGATGCTGCTTTCCGATATGTGCATCTCGGTTGTGTTGGAATTTTACAGGAGAGAAAGGGGTCTGCACGTAAGATATGCCAGTGCCTGGCTAGTATTGACTTGATCCTAATAGCATCTTTGCTATAAGTCATGATTAGGTTGGTAGAGAAGTTATTATTTTTTTGTATGGTATTGTCCTTTGTTTGCTTTCGGACACACTCAAGTTGAGACAAAGATTTTGTACGGTTGTAAGCATCATTGAGTACTTGTTGTGGGTAGTGTTTTTGCCGGAACCGGTCATGGAGAATACGGGATTGCAATTTGAATTCTTCTTGTTTGGTACAATTTTTTCTTATTCTTTTATATTGACTATATGGGATGTTTCGTAACCAATTTTTATGATGAGCACTATGAAAATCCAGGTAACTGTTTGTATCCACTTTTTAAAAAAAGGTGGATGTGATAAATGATGAAGTATTGTGAGAAATGTGGATGTCCAAAAAATCAATGCTTTCTTTGCTGAATGAGAGAGTGAATTGGATGCCCCATGTGTTCCTATTTAGATGTTGCAAGAAGGTTGGAATTAACTCTTCAGGTCCTTTCCATATTAGGAACAGGTCGTCAATATAGCGGAAATAGACGGCTATATGTTCCATAAACGTGGGATTCTCCCAAATGTGATGGGTCTCGAAGGCCCCCATGAATATATTAGCATAAACTGGGGCGACCTTCGAGCCCATCGCTGTCCCATGTTTCTGGTGATAGATGGTTCCATTGTAAGAGAAATAATTATTATGGAGAATAAAGGATAATGCTTTTATAAGAAAATCACGATGATTGGTGGAAATGGAAGAATCTTTCTGAAGGACGTCCGAAACACATTTGATACCTAAATCATGTTGTATATTAGAGTATAGTGAGGTAACGTCGCATGTGATAAGGGTGTACTCAGGTTTCCAAGGTAACTGGAGTAGATGTTCGATAAGTTGAGTGGAATCTCTTAGATAACTGCGAAGACTGGTGACATGGGGTTGTAAGAAGCGATCCAAATAGTGTGCTAAATTACTGTTGGTAGCATTGGTGCAGGCGATTATTGGACGGCCGGGTGCATGAGTCAGAGATTTGTGTATCTTTGGTAATTGGTAGAAATAGGGTTTATTGAAATTAGTTTGTAGGATAAATTGTTGTTCATTTTTGGTTAGTATCTTCTCTTCTGTGGCAGTACTGATGATAACTGCCAGATCTTTTTTATTTTTTTATTTATTTATTTATTTTTATTTTTATTTTTTATTTTTTTCCCAAAAGGATCTGTTTTTATGATAGAATAGTATTCCGAATCTGAGAGGATCCGTAGGCATTCCTGATCATAGATTTCTGGAAGGGATACTTGCTGTCCCTGGATCAGGCCAAAGCTTTTGATCGGGTGAACCACGAGTACCTCTGGTCCGTCCTCCTGAGATATGGCTTACCGACTACTTTTGTTAATTGGCTTATGATCTTGTATGCGGGGGCAGAGAGTTTTGCGCTGGTAAACGGTTGGTCTGGTAGCTCTTTTGTGGTGGGATCCGGAGTCCATCAGGGTTGTCCTTTGAGCCCGCTTTTATACATGTTTGTGATCGATCCCTTTGCCCGGAGGGTAGATTGTGGGCCGTTGGCGGGAGTCGGGATGAGTCTGGCAGAGCTGGATGTCACCTAGAGAGTGGTGGTGTACGCTGACGATGTCACCATTTTCGTGTCCTCGCGAGAGGAGGTCGATGTGGTGATGTCGGAAGTGGACCGCTACGCGGAAGCATCCGGGTCTAAGATCAACGGGGATAAGTGTGAGAGTCTCTGGCTGGGAGGGGGAGATCCCACGTTTGATCTCCCGGACACCCTTCCAGGGCCCCAAGAGTCAGCAAAAGTTTTGGACATCACATTCGGCCAGGATGATTATCCCACCAAAAACTGGGATGGTAAGCTCCAGGATGCCACTCAGAAGGTGATCCAGTGGAAGGGTTGGTCTATGACCCTCAGGGAAAGGGTACACCTGATCAAATCGTACCTGCTCCCCTTGTTTATCTATCTGGGCAGCGTATGTATCTTGCCAGAGGCCTACAACACTAGGCTCTACAGCCTGTTTTTCCAACTGTTATGGGGAAACAGGATGAACCTAGTCAAGAGGGAGGTTACGTACCGCACAAGGAGACTAGGGGGTTTATCTATGGTAAACCCTGTGGTGTTCTTAACGAACACCTTCTTGAAAGCTAACATCTCAAACCTCTGGTCAGAGAGGGCTTCTCCATGGGTACTCTCCTGCAGGGAATGGTTTCGGCCTTTCTTCCAGGAATGGGAGACAGGAGGGAAAGTGAAGGACCTCCGTACGCCCCATGGATATCTTCTGGCTTATGCTACCCCGACTCTGAAAGCGATACGTCGGTGGGGTCTGGGAGTGTGGGAGATCAGGACCCACTCAAGGCAGTTCCTTGACAAACGGGTTCTGTTGACCCACTTCCAGAAGCCTCTGGCGCTCAGGGACTGCCCAGGTCGGGATCTGAGGGTGGGGTTGTACCTTTTAAACATGAAAAGGATCCCCCAGAAATTTTGAGACTTGGCCTGGCGCTGCTTTCAGGGGAAGCTATATGTGAGGGACAATTTGAAGTGTAGGAACTCTGATGACCGGGGATGTCCCCGAGAAGAGTGCGGGGACATGCTGGAAAGCATGGACCATTTCCTGCTTCATTGTCCATTTAATATTGGGGTTTACAACAGGGTTGGTGCTTCCATCGGCTGGAGTCAACTTGCCGGCCTTACCTATCCGGAGTGGGCTTATGGAGCATTCAGGACCCTGGATGGCCGAGACCGGGGCACTTTATTCTTAGTAAGTTTAGTGGTTAGGTACTACACGTGGAATGCACGGTGTTTAGTGTCGACCCAGTGTCTTGGTACCAGTAGGGCTTCTCTCCTATGGAGAGGGTTTTCTTTTGATATGCCCTAGGTACTAGACCTTTTGGGTAGAGTACCATTATTTTGGTTAGGGGCAGTGTTATAGGGATAGAGATAGGATGAGAACAGGGTTAGTTTGAATGGAGGGATAGGATTAGGGAGAATTGTAGGGGGAGTTAGGGAAAGAGTGTAAAATTATTTTGAATGTATCAAGTCTGCCATCCTTCTTCTTGGTGGAGGGCTAATGCATGTGCACGCTAGTTTTTTGTTTTGGTTTTAAGCTGATATGGTATGAAGGGCTTACAGGCGACCAAACTTGGGCCTAAAGTGGGTTGTGGTTCAGTGTGTATAAGTTTGTGTATAAGTTGGTTGGGAGGAGTGCTAGGTGGGGAGGGTGTGCTTGTGGGTGGTGGTGTTCATCTTTGGGGGACCTGACATGGGTCAGTTAAGGACTGGACTTTGTGAACTGTAAGAACGGTATGGACTCTGACCCATGTACAGGAGGGGTGGTGTGGGTGAGGGTACAGTTTTAGTGTAGGGTTTTTCCTAGGGTTTTCTATTGATTTTGAAGGTGTTTTCTGTAGTGCATATATTTTGTTTATATTATATTTTATTTATATAGTATATTTAGTAATTTTGTACCTATATTGTGTTATATCCATATTGTTTCATATTGTTTCATGTTATAGCGTTATGGTAGCCGGACCAGTTGTTGTGTTGATAGGTGGTTTATTTAGTTTATTTCAGTTATTTGGTCTGTTTTGTTATGTTTTCTTTGGTATTTTCATTAGTCCCGGATAGAGGATTCAGTTAATTTGGTCGTTTTGTAAGTGAATGTATGTGTGATATGATTATTTTGATTATTATTATTATTATTACTATTATTATTTTTATTTATATAAAAAATAAAAAGAATAAAAAAATATATATATATAAAAAAGAAGATGGGAAAAAAAAGAAAAAAATATAATAATCATTTTTTTTTTTTTTTTTGAGGTGTGCTTGCTACGTTTCTGTTTAGTTTTCTTGTTGCGTTTTCCCAAGTATGGATGGTTTTGAGTTATAGTCGGGTAATGATAACTTTTATGTTTATATTTTGATAAGCCAAGTTGTGCTATTTTATTTATTTATTTATTTATTTTTCTTATGTTCATTTTCGGTAAGCGTGTGAGTGTTTGATTAGATATTTTGGGCATATTTTAATATCTTAGTATTTTAGTATCTTAATAAAGCTGGGCTGGTCGGTTAGGCAGGGCTTTGTTTATGGGTTTTGTTTTTGGTTCTAGAGTATTTCTTATTTATGTTATAGCTGGTTAAGCTTGCTTTGTGTTTTGTATTTGATAAGTTTTGTATTTTTCTAATAAAAAGAGTGTCAGCAGAGAGCACTGTGGTCAGACTGGAAAGAACTGCACAATTTTGTCTGTAGTATATAGCAGCTGATAAGTACTGGAATGATTAAGATTTTTATACAGATTTGTATACCGTATATACTCGAGTATAAGCCGAGTTTTTCAGCACGATTTTTCGTGCTGAAAACACCCCCCTCGGCTTATACTCGAGTGAACTCTCCACCCGCAGTGGTCTTCAACCTGCGGACCTCCAGAGGTTTCAAAACTACAACTCCCAGCAAGCCCGGGCAGCCATCGGCTGTCC